>NW_027443420.1:0-46415 GCF_048569485.1 Anomaloglossus baeobatrachus | reverse complement strand
AACTTTTAGTGGATTTCTACTTATTTTATTAAATATCATCTCCACCAAACAGGACAAGCTTGCATCTGTTATAGTTTTGGAGAAAAATGTGTTCATTTCATGTATGCGCGAAATGCCTTAAAAATGGCTTTAAAATGGATTTGGAGCATGGAGACGATTATCTCGGATTGCAAGATAACCAAACAAAACTTTTAGTGGATTTCTACTTATTTTATTAAATATCATCTCCACCAAACAGGACAAGCTTGCATCTGTTATAGTTTTGGAGAAAAATGTGTTCATTTCATGTATGCGCGAAATGCCTTAAAAATGGCTTTAAATGGATTTGGAGCATGGAGACGATTATCTCGGGATTGCAAGATAACCAAACAAAACTTTTAGTGGATTTCTACTTATTTTATTAAATATCATCTCCACCAAACAGGACAAGCTTGCATCTGTTATAGTTTTGGAGAAAAATGTGTTCATTTCATGTATGCGCGAAATGCCTTAAAAATGGCTTTAAAAATGGATTTGGAGCATGGAGACGTTTATCTCGGGATTGCAAGATAACCAAACAAAACTTTTAGTGGATTTCTACTTATTTTATTAAATATCATCTCCACCAAACAGGACAAGCTTGCATCTGTTATAGTTTTGGAGAAAAATGTGTTCATTTCATGTATGCGCGAAATGCCTTAAAAATGGCTTTAAAATGGATTTGGAGCATGGAGACGATTATCTCGGATTGCAAGATAACCAAACAAAACTTTTAGTGGATTTCTACTTATTTTATTAAATATCATCTCCACCAAACAGGACAAGCTTGCATCTGTTATAGTTTTGGAGAAAAATGTGTTCATTTCATGTATGCGCGAAATGCCTTAAAAATGGCTTTAAAATGGATTTGGAGCATGGAGACGATTATCTCGGGATTGCAAGATAACCAAACAAAACTTTTAGTGGATTTCTACTTATTTTATTAAATATCATCTCCACCAAACAGGACAAGCTTGCATCTGTTATAGTTTTGGAGAAAAATGTGTTCATTTCATGTATGCGCGAAATGCCTTAAAAATGCTTTAAAATGGATTTGGAGCATGGAGACGATTATCTCGGGATTGCAAGATAACCAAACAAAACTTTTAGTGGATTTCTACTTATTTTATTAAATATCATCTCACCAAACAGGACAAGCTTGCATCTGTTATAGTTTTGGAGAAAAATGTGTTCATTTCATGTATGCGCGAAATGCCTTAAAAATGGCTTTAAAATGGATTTGGAGCATGGAGACGATTATCTCGGGATTGCAATATAACCAAACAAAACTTTTAGTGGATTTCTACTTATTTTATTAAATATCATCTCCACCAAACAGGACAAGCTTGCATCTGTTATAGTTTTGGAGAAAAATGTGTTCATTTCATGTATGCGCGAAATGCCTTAAAAATGGCTTTAAAATGGATTTGGAGCATGGAGACGATTATCTCGGGATTGCAAGATAACCAAACAAAACTTTTAGTGGATTTCTACTTATTTTATTAAATATCATCTCCACCAAACAGGACAAGCTTGCATCTGTTATAGTTTTGGAGAAAAATGTGTTCATTTCATGTATGCGCGAAATGCCTTAAAAATGGCTTTAAAATGGATTTGGAGCATGGAGACGATTATCTCGGGATTGCAAGATAACCAAACAAAACTTTTAGTGGATTTCTACTTATTTTATTAAATATCATCTCCACCAAACAGGACAAGCTTGCATCTGTTATAGTTTTGGAGAAAAATGTGTTCATTTCATGTATCGCGAAATGCCTTAAAAATGGCTTTAAAATGGATTTGGAGCATGGAGACGATTATCTCGGGATTGCAAGATAACCAAACAAAACTTTTAGTGGATTTCTACTTATTTTATTAAATATCATCTCCACCAAACAGGACAAGCTTGCATGTGTTATAGTTTTGGAGAAAAATGTGTTCATTTCATGTATGCGCAAAATGCCTTTGAAATGGCTTTAAAATGGATTTGGAGCATGGAGACGATTATCTCGGGATTGCAAGATAACCAAACAAAACTTTTAGTGGATTTCTACTTATTTTATTAAATATCATCTCCACCAAACAGGACAAGCTTGCATGTGGTATAGTTTTGGAGAAAAATGTGTTCATTTCATGTATGCGCAAAATGCCTTTGAAATGGCTTTAAAATGGATTTGGAGCATGGAGACGATTATCTCAGGATGGCAATATAAACAAACAAAACTTTTAGTAGATTTCTACTTATTTTATTAAATATTATCTCCACCAAACAGGACAAGCTTGCATCTGTTATAGTTTTGGAGAAAAATGTGTTCATTTCATGTATGCGCGAAATGCCTTAAAAATGGCTTTAAAATGGATTTGGAGCATGGAGACGATTATCTCGGGATTGCAAGATAACCAAACAAAACTTTTAGTGGATTTCTACTTATTTTATTAAATATCATCTCCACCAAACAGGACAAGCTTGCATCTGTTATAGTTTTGGAGAAAAATGTGTTCATTTCATGTATGCGCGAAATGCCTTAAAAATGGCTTTAAAATGGATTTGGAGCATGGAGACGATTATCTCGGGATTGCAAGATAACCAAACAAAACTTTTAGTGGATTTCTACTTATTTTATTAAATATCATCTCCACCAAACAGGACAAGCTTGCATGTGTTATAGTTTTGGAGAAAAATGTGTTCATTTCATGTATGCGCGAAATGCCTTAAAAATGGCTTTAAATGGATTTGGAGCATGGAGACGATTATCTCGGGATTGCAAGATAACCAAACAAAACTTTTAGTGGATTTCTACTTATTTTATTAAATATCATCTCCACCAAACAGGACAAGCTTGCATCTGTTATAGTTTTGGAGAAAAATGTGTTCATTTCATGTATGCGCGAAATGCCTTAAAAATGGCTTTAAAATGGATTTGGAGCATGGAGACGATTATCTCGGGATTGCAAGATAACCAAACAAAACTTTTAGTGGATTTCTACTTATTTTATTAAATATCATCTCCACCAAACAGGACAAGCTTGCATGTGTTATAGTTTTGGAGAAAAATGTGTTCATTTCATGTATGCGCAAAATGCCTTTGAAATGGCTTTAAAATGGATTTGGAGCATGGAGACGATTATCTCAGGATGGCAATATAAACAAACGAAACTTTTAGTAGATTTCTACTTATTTTATTAAATATTATCTCCACCAAACAGGACAAGCTTGCATCTGTTATAGTTTTGGAGAAAAATGTGTTCATTTCATGTATGCGCGAAATGCCTTAAAAATGGCTTTAAAATGGATTTGGAGCATGGAGACGATTATCTCGGGATTGCAAGATAACCAAACAAAACTTTTAGTGGATTTCTACTTATTTTATTAAATATCATCTCCACCAAACAGGACAAGCTTGCATCTGTTATAGTTTTGGAGAAAAATGTGTTCATTTCATGTATGCGCGAAATGCCTTAAAAATGGCTTTAAAATGGATTTGGAGCATGGAGACGATTATCTCGGGATTGCAAGATAACCAAACAAAACTTTTAGTGGATTTCTACTTATTTTATTAAATATCATCTCCACCAAACAGGACAAGCTTGCATCTGTTATAGTTTTGGAGAAAAATGTGTTCATTTCATGTATGCGCGAAATGCCTTAAAAATGGCTTTAAAATGGATTTGGAGCATGGAGACGATTATCTCGGGATTGCAAGATAACCAAACAAAACTTTTAGTGGATTTCTACTTATTTTATTAAATATCATCTCCACCAAACAGGACAAGCTTGCATCTGTTATAGTTTTGGAGAAAAATGTGTTCATTTCATGTATGCGCGAAATGCCTTAAAAATGGCTTTAAAATGGATTTGGAGCATGGAGACGATTATCTCGGGATTGCAAGATAACCAAACAAAACTTTTAGTGGATTTCTACTTATTTTATTAAATATCATCTCCACCAAACAGGACAAGCTTGCATCTGTTATAGTTTTGGAGAAAAATGTGTTCATTTCATGTATGCGCGAAATGCCTTAAAAATGGCTTTAAAATGGATTTGGAGCATGGAGACGATTATCTCGGGATTGCAAGATAACCAAACAAAACTTTTAGTGGATTTCTACTTATTTTATTAAATATCATCTCCACCAAACAGGACAAGCTTGCATCTGTTATAGTTTTGGAGAAAAATGTGTTCATTTCATGTATGCGCGAAATGCCTTAAAAATGGCTTTAAAATGGATTTGGAGCATGGAGACGATTATCTCGGGATTGCAAGATAACCAAACAAAACTTTTAGTGGATTTCTACTTATTTTATTAAATATCATCTCCACCAAACAGGACAAGCTTGCATCTGTTATAGTTTTGGAGAAAAATGTGTTCATTTCATGTATGCGCGAAATGCCTTAAAAATGGCTTTAAAATGGATTTGGAGCATGGAGACGATTATCTCGGGATTGCAAGATAACCAAACAAAACTTTTAGTGGATTTCTACTTATTTTATTAAATATCATCTCCACCAAACAGGACAAGCTTGCATGTGTTATAGTTTTGGAGAAAAATGTGTTCATTTCATGTATGCGCAAAATGCCTTTGAAATGGCTTTAAAATGGATTTGGAGCATGGAGACGATTATCTCAGGATGGCAATATAAACAAACGAAACTTTTAGTAGATTTCTACTTATTTTATTAAATATTATCTCCACCAAACAGGACAAGCTTGCATCTGTTATAGTTTTGGAGAAAAATGTGTTCATTTCATGTATGCGCGAAATGCCTTAAAAATGGCTTTAAAATGGATTTGGAGCATGGAGACGATTATCTCGGGATTGCAAGATAACCAAACAAAACTTTTAGTGGATTTCTACTTATTTTATTAAATATCATCTCCACCAAACAGGACAAGCTTGCATCTGTTATAGTTTTGGAGAAAAATGTGTTCATTTCATGTATGCGCGAAATGCCTTAAAATGGCTTTAAAATGGATTTGGAGCATGGAGACGATTATCTCGGGATTGCAATATAACCAAACAAAACTTTTAGTGGATTTCTACTTATTTTATTAAATATCATCTCCACCAAACAGGACAAGCTTGCATCTGTTATAGTTTTGGAGAAAAATGTGTTCATTTCATGTATGCGCGAAATGCCTTAAAAATGGCTTTAAAATGGATTTGGAGCATGGAGACGATTATCTCGGGATTGCAAGATAACCAAACAAAACTTTTAGTGGATTTCTACTTATTTTATTAAATATCATCTCCACCAAACAGGACAAGCTTGCATCTGTTATAGTTTTGGAGAAAAATGTGTTCATTTCATGTATGCGCGAAATGCCTTAAAAATGGCTTTAAAATGGATTTGGAGCATGGAGACGATTATCTCGGGATTGCAAGATAACCAAACAAAACTTTTAGTGGATTTCTACTTATTTTATTAAATATCATCTCCACCAAACAGGACAAGCTTGCATCTGTTATAGTTTTGGAGAAAAATGTGTTCATTTCATGTATGCGCGAAATGCCTTAAAAATGGCTTTAAAATGGATTTGGAGCATGGAGACGATTATCTCGGGATTGCAAGATAACCAAACAAAACTTTTAGTGGATTTCTACTTATTTTATTAAATATCATCTCCACCAAACAGGACAAGCTTGCATCTGTTATAGTTTTGGAGAAAAATGTGTTCATTTCATGTATGCGCGAAATGCCTTAAAAATGGCTTTAAAATGGATTTGGAGCATGGAGACGATTATCTCGGGATTGCAAGATAACCAAACAAAACTTTTAGTGGATTTCTACTTATTTTATTAAATATCATCTCCACCAAACAGGACAAGCTTGCATCTGTTATAGTTTTGGAGAAAAATGTGTTCATTTCATGTATGCGCGAAATGCCTTAAAAATGGCTTTAAAATGGATTTGGAGCATGGAGACGATTATCTCGGGATTGCAAGATAACCAAACAAAACTTTTAGTGGATTTCTACTTATTTTATTAAATATCATCTCCACCAAACAGGACAAGCTTGCATCTGTTATAGTTTTGGAGAAAAATGTGTTCATTTCATGTATGCGCGAAATGCCTTAAAAATGGCTTTAAAATGGATTTGGAGCATGGAGACGATTATCTCGGGATTGCAATATAACCAAACAAAACTTTTAGTGGATTTCTACTTATTTTATTAAATATCATCTCCACCAAACAGGACAAGCTTGCATCTGTTATAGTTTTGGAGAAAAATGTGTTCATTTCATGTATGCGCGAAATGCCTTAAAAATGGCTTTAAAATGGATTTGGAGCATGGAGACGATTATCTCGGGATTGCAAGATAACCAAACAAAACTTTTAGTGGATTTCTACTTATTTTATTAAATATCATCTCCACCAAACAGGACAAGCTTGCATCTGTTATAGTTTTGGAGAAAAATGTGTTCATTTCATGTATGCGCGAAATGCCTTAAAAATGGCTTTAAAATGGATTTGGAGCATGGAGACGATTATCTCGGGATTGCAAGATAACCAAACAAAACTTTTAGTGGATTTCTACTTATTTTATTAAATATCATCTCCACCAAACAGGACAAGCTTGCATCTGTTATAGTTTTGGAGAAAAATGTGTTCATTTCATGTATGCGCGAAATGCCTTAAAAATGGCTTTAAAATGGATTTGGAGCATGGAGACGATTATCTCGGGATTGCAAGATAACCAAACAAAACTTTTAGTGGATTTCTACTTATTTTATTAAATATCATCTCCACCAAACAGGACAAGCTTGCATGTGTTATAGTTTTGGAGAAAAATGTGTTCATTTCATGTATGCGCAAAATGCCTTTGAAATGGCTTTAAAATGGATTTGGAGCATGGAGACGATTATCTCGGGATTGCAAGATAACCAAACAAAACTTTTAGTGGATTTCTACTTATTTTATTAAATATCATCTCCACCAAACAGGACAAGCTTGCATGTGGTATAGTTTTGGAGAAAAATGTGTTCATTTCATGTATGCGCAAAATGCCTTTGAAATGGCTTTAAAATGGATTTGGAGCATGGAGACGATTATCTCAGGATGGCAATATAAACAAACAAAACTTTTAGTAGATTTCTACTTATTTTATTAAATATTATCTCCACCAAACAGGACAAGCTTGCATCTGTTATAGTTTTGGAGAAAAATGTGTTCATTTCATGTATGCGCGAAATGCCTTAAAAATGGCTTTAAAATGGATTTGGAGCATGGAGACGATTATCTCGGGATTGCAAGATAACCAAACAAAACTTTTAGTGGATTTCTACTTATTTTATTAAATATCATCTCCACCAAACAGGACAAGCTTGCATCTGTTATAGTTTTGGAGAAAAATGTGTTCATTTCATGTATGCGCGAAATGCCTTAAAAATGGCTTTAAAATGGATTTGGAGCATGGAGACGATTATCTCGGGATTGCAAGATAACCAAACAAAACTTTTAGTGGATTTCTACTTATTTTATTAAATATCATCTCCACCAAACAGGACAAGCTTGCATGTGTTATAGTTTTGGAGAAAAATGTGTTCATTTCATGTATGCGCGAAATGCCTTAAAAATGGCTTTAAATGGATTTGGAGCATGGAGACGATTATCTCGGGATTGCAAGATAACCAAACAAAACTTTTAGTGGATTTCTACTTATTTTATTAAATATCATCTCCACCAAACAGGACAAGCTTGCATCTGTTATAGTTTTGGAGAAAAATGTGTTCATTTCATGTATGCGCGAAATGCCTTAAAAATGGCTTTAAAATGGATTTGGAGCATGGAGACGATTATCTCGGGATTGCAAGATAACCAAACAAAACTTTTAGTGGATTTCTACTTATTTTATTAAATATCATCTCCACCAAACAGGACAAGCTTGCATGTGTTATAGTTTTGGAGAAAAATGTGTTCATTTCATGTATGCGCAAAATGCCTTTGAAATGGCTTTAAAATGGATTTGGAGCATGGAGACGATTATCTCAGGATGGCAATATAAACAAACGAAACTTTTAGTAGATTTCTACTTATTTTATTAAATATTATCTCCACCAAACAGGACAAGCTTGCATCTGTTATAGTTTTGGAGAAAAATGTGTTCATTTCATGTATGCGCGAAATGCCTTAAAAATGGCTTTAAAATGGATTTGGAGCATGGAGACGATTATCTCGGGATTGCAAGATAACCAAACAAAACTTTTAGTGGATTTCTACTTATTTTATTAAATATCATCTCCACCAAACAGGACAAGCTTGCATCTGTTATAGTTTTGGAGAAAAATGTGTTCATTTCATGTATGCGCGAAATGCCTTAAAAATGGCTTTAAAATGGATTTGGAGCATGGAGACGATTATCTCGGGATTGCAAGATAACCAAACAAAACTTTTAGTGGATTTCTACTTATTTTATTAAATATCATCTCCACCAAACAGGACAAGCTTGCATCTGTTATAGTTTTGGAGAAAAATGTGTTCATTTCATGTATGCGCGAAATGCCTTAAAAATGGCTTTAAAATGGATTTGGAGCATGGAGACGATTATCTCGGGATTGCAAGATAACCAAACAAAACTTTTAGTGGATTTCTACTTATTTTATTAAATATCATCTCCACCAAACAGGACAAGCTTGCATCTGTTATAGTTTTGGAGAAAAATGTGTTCATTTCATGTATGCGCGAAATGCCTTAAAAATGGCTTTAAAATGGATTTGGAGCATGGAGACGATTATCTCGGGATTGCAAGATAACCAAACAAAACTTTTAGTGGATTTCTACTTATTTTATTAAATATCATCTCCACCAAACAGGACAAGCTTGCATCTGTTATAGTTTTGGAGAAAAATGTGTTCATTTCATGTATGCGCGAAATGCCTTAAAAATGGCTTTAAAATGGATTTGGAGCATGGAGACGATTATCTCGGGATTGCAAGATAACCAAACAAAACTTTTAGTGGATTTCTACTTATTTTATTAAATATCATCTCCACCAAACAGGACAAGCTTGCATCTGTTATAGTTTTGGAGAAAAATGTGTTCATTTCATGTATGCGCGAAATGCCTTAAAAATGGCTTTAAAATGGATTTGGAGCATGGAGACGATTATCTCGGGATTGCAAGATAACCAAACAAAACTTTTAGTGGATTTCTACTTATTTTATTAAATATCATCTCCACCAAACAGGACAAGCTTGCATCTGTTATAGTTTTGGAGAAAAATGTGTTCATTTCATGTATGCGCGAAATGCCTTAAAAATGGCTTTAAAATGGATTTGGAGCATGGAGACGATTATCTCGGGATTGCAAGATAACCAAACAAAACTTTTAGTGGATTTCTACTTATTTTATTAAATATCATCTCCACCAAACAGGACAAGCTTGCATGTGTTATAGTTTTGGAGAAAAATGTGTTCATTTCATGTATGCGCAAAATGCCTTTGAAATGGCTTTAAAATGGATTTGGAGCATGGAGACGATTATCTCAGGATGACAATATAAACAAACGAAACTTTTAGTAGATTTCTACTTATTTTATTAAATATTATCTCCACCAAACAGGACAAGCTTGCATCTGTTATAGTTTTGGAGAAAAATGTGTTCATTTCATGTATGCGCGAAATGCCTTAAAAATGGCTTTAAAATGGATTTGGAGCATGGAGACGATTATCTCGGGATTGCAAGATAACCAAACAAAACTTTTAGTGGATTTCTACTTATTTTATTAAATATCATCTCCACCAAACAGGACAAGCTTGCATCTGTTATAGTTTTGGAGAAAAATGTGTTCATTTCATGTATGCGCGAAATGCCTTAAAATGGCTTTAAAATGGATTTGGAGCATGGAGACGATTATCTCGGGATTGCAATATAACCAAACAAAACTTTTAGTGGATTTCTACTTATTTTATTAAATATCATCTCCACCAAACAGGACAAGCTTGCATCTGTTATAGTTTTGGAGAAAAATGTGTTCATTTCATGTATGCGCGAAATGCCTTAAAAATGGCTTTAAAATGGATTTGGAGCATGGAGACGATTATCTCGGGATTGCAAGATAACCAAACAAAACTTTTAGTGGATTTCTACTTATTTTATTAAATATCATCTCCACCAAACAGGACAAGCTTGCATCTGTTATAGTTTTGGAGAAAAATGTGTTCATTTCATGTATGCGCGAAATGCCTTAAAAATGGCTTTAAAATGGATTTGGAGCATGGAGACGATTATCTCGGGATTGCAAGATAACCAAACAAAACTTTTAGTGGATTTCTACTTATTTTATTAAATATCATCTCCACCAAACAGGACAAGCTTGCATCTGTTATAGTTTTGGAGAAAAATGTGTTCATTTCATGTATGCGCGAAATGCCTTAAAAATGGCTTTAAAATGGATTTGGAGCATGGAGACGATTATCTCGGGATTGCAAGATAACCAAACAAAACTTTTAGTGGATTTCTACTTATTTTATTAAATATCATCTCCACCAAACAGGACAAGCTTGCATGTGTTATAGTTTTGGAGAAAAATGTGTTCATTTCATGTATGCGCAAAATGCCTTTGAAATGGCTTTAAAATGGATTTGGAGCATGGAGACGATTATCTCGGGATTGCAAGATAACCAAACAAAACTTTTAGTGGATTTCTACTTATTTTATTAAATATCATCTCCACCAAACAGGACAAGCTTGCATGTGGTATAGTTTTGGAGAAAAATGTGTTCATTTCATGTATGCGCAAAATGCCTTTGAAATGGCTTTAAAATGGATTTGGAGCATGGAGACGATTATCTCAGGATGGCAATATAAACAAACAAAACTTTTAGTAGATTTCTACTTATTTTATTAAATATTATCTCCACCAAACAGGACAAGCTTGCATCTGTTATAGTTTTGGAGAAAAATGTGTTCATTTCATGTATGCGCGAAATGCCTTAAAAATGGCTTTAAAATGGATTTGGAGCATGGAGACGATTATCTCGGGATTGCAAGATAACCAAACAAAACTTTTAGTGGATTTCTACTTATTTTATTAAATATCATCTCCACCAAACAGGACAAGCTTGCATCTGTCATAGTTTTGGAGAAAAATGTGTTCATTTCATGTATGCGCGAAATGCCTTAAAAATGGCTTTAAAATGGATTTGGAGCATGGAGACGATTATCTCGGGATTGCAAGATAACCAAACAAAACTTTTAGTGGATTTCTACTTATTTTATTAAATATCATCTCCACCAAACAGGACAAGCTTGCATGTGTTATAGTTTTGGAGAAAAATGTGTTCATTTCATGTATGCGCGAAATGCCTTAAAAATGGCTTTAAAATGGATTTGGAGCATGGAGACGATTATCTCGGGATTGCAAGATAACCAAACAAAACTTTTAGTGGATTTCTACTTATTTTATTAAATATCATCTCCACCAAACAGGACAAGCTTGCATCTGTTATAGTTTTGGAGAAAAATGTGTTCATTTCATGTATGCGCGAAATGCCTTAAAAATGGCTTTAAAATGGATTTGGAGCATGGAGACGATTATCTCGGGATTGCAAGATAACCAAACAAAACTTTTAGTGGATTTCTACTTATTTTATTAAATATCATCTCCACCAAACAGGACAAGCTTGCATGTGTTATAGTTTTGGAGAAAAATGTGTTCATTTCATGTATGCGCAAAATGCCTTTGAAATGGCTTTAAAATGGATTTGGAGCATGGAGACGATTATCTCAGGATGGCAATATAAACAAACGAAACTTTTAGTAGATTTCTACTTATTTTATTAAATATTATCTCCACCAAACAGGACAAGCTTGCATCTGTTATAGTTTTGGAGAAAAATGTGTTCATTTCATGTATGCGCGAAATGCCTTAAAAATGGCTTTAAAATGGATTTGGAGCATGGAGACGATTATCTCGGGATTGCAAGATAACCAAACAAAACTTTTAGTGGATTTCTACTTATTTTATTAAATATCATCTCCACCAAACAGGACAAGCTTGCATCTGTTATAGTTTTGGAGAAAAATGTGTTCATTTCATGTATGCGCGAAATGCCTTAAAAATGGCTTTAAAATGGATTTGGAGCATGGAGACGATTATCTCGGGATTGCAAGATAACCAAACAAAACTTTTAGTGGATTTCTACTTATTTTATTAAATATCATCTCCACCAAACAGGACAAGCTTGCATCTGTTATAGTTTTGGAGAAAAATGTGTTCATTTCATGTATGCGCGAAATGCCTTAAAAATGGCTTTAAAATGGATTTGGAGCATGGAGACGATTATCTCGGGATTGCAAGATAACCAAACAAAACTTTTAGTGGATTTCTACTTATTTTATTAAATATCATCTCCACCAAACAGGACAAGCTTGCATCTGTTATAGTTTTGGAAAAAAATGTGTTCATTTCATGTATGCGCGAAATGCCTTAAAAATGGCTTTAAAATGGATTTGGAGCATGGAGACGATTATCTCGGGATTGCAAGATAACCAAACAAAACTTTTAGTGGATTTCTACTTATTTTATTAAATATCATCTCCACCAAACAGGACAAGCTTGCATCTGTTATAGTTTTGGAGAAAAATGTGTTCATTTCATGTATGCGCGAAATGCCTTAAAAATGGCTTTAAAATGGATTTGGAGCATGGAGACGATTATCTCGGGATTGCAAGATAACCAAACAAAACTTTTAGTGGATTTCTACTTATTTTATTAAATATCATCTCCACCAAACAGGACAAGCTTGCATCTGTTATAGTTTTGGAGAAAAATGTGTTCATTTCATGTATGCGCGAAATGCCTTAAAAATGGCTTTAAAATGGATTTGGAGCATGGAGACGATTATCTCGGGATTGCAAGATAACCAAACAAAACTTTTAGTGGATTTCTACTTATTTTATTAAATATCATCTCCACCAAACAGGACAAGCTTGCATGTGTTATAGTTTTGGAGAAAAATGTGTTCATTTCATGTATGCGCGAAATGCCTTAAAAATGGCTTTAAAATGGATTTGAAGCATGGAGACGATTATCTCGGGATTGCAAGATAACCAAACAAAACTTTTAGTGGATTTCTACTTATTTTATTAAATATCATCTCCACCAAACAGGACAAGCTTGCATCTGTTATAGTTTTGGAGAAAAATGTGTTCATTTCATGTATGCGCGAAATGCCTTAAAAATGGCTTTAAAATGGATTTGGAGCATGGAGACGATTATCTCGGGATTGCAAGATAACCAAACAAAACTTTTAGTGGATTTCTACTTATTTTATTAAATATCATCTCCACCAAACAGGACAAGCTTGCATCTGTTATAGTTTTGGAGAAAAATGTGTTCATTTCATGTATGCGCGAAATGCCTTAAAAATGGCTTTAAAATGGATTTGGAGCATGGAGACGATTATCTCGGGATTGCAAGATAACCAAACAAAACTTTTAGTGGATTTCTACTTATTTTATTAAATATCATCTCCACCAAACAGGACAAGCTTGCATGTGTTATAGTTTTGGAGAAAAATGTGTTCATTTCATGTATGCGCAAAATGCCTTTGAAATGGCTTTAAAATGGATTTGGAGCATGGAGACGATTATCTCAGGATGGCAATATAAACAAACGAAACTTTTAGTAGATTTCTACTTATTTTATTAAATATTATCTCCACCAAACAGGACAAGCTTGCATGTGTTATAGTTTTGGAGAAAAATGTGTTCATTTCATGTATGCGCGAAATGCCTTAAAAATGGCTTTAAAATGGATTTGGAGCATGGAGACGATTATCTCGGGATTGCAAGATAACCAAACAAAACTTTTAGTGGATTTCTACTTATTTTATTAAATATCATCTCCACCAAACAGGACAAGCTTGCATGTGTTATAGTTTTGGAGAAAAATGTGTTCATTTCATGTATGCGCAAAATGCCTTTGAAATGGCTTTAAAATGGATTTGGAGCATGGAGACGATTATCTCAGGATGGCAATATAAACAAACGAAACTTTTAGTAGATTTCTACTTATTTTATTAAATATTATCTCCACCAAACAGGACAAGCTTGCATCTGTTATAGGTTTGGAGAAAAATGTGTTCATTTCATGTATGCGCGAAATGCCTTAAAAATGGCTTTAAAATGGATTTGGAGCATGGAGACGATTATCTCGGGATTGCAAGATAACCAAACAAAACTTTTAGTGGATTTCTACTTATTTTATTAAATATCATCTCCACCAAACAGGACAAGCTTGCATCTGTTATAGTTTTGGAGAAAAATGTGTTCATTTCATGTATGCGCGAAATGCCTTAAAAATGGCTTTAAAATGGATTTGGAGCATGGAGACGATTATCTCGGGATTGCAAGATAACCAAACAAAACTTTTAGTGGATTTCTACTTATTTTATTAAATATCATCTCCACCAAACAGGACAAGCTTGCATCTGTTATAGTTTTGGAGAAAAATGTGTTCATTTCATGTATGCGCGCAATGCCTTAAAAATGGCTTTAAAATGGATTTGGAGCATGGAGACGATTATCTCGGGATTGCAAGATAACCAAACAAAAGTTTTAGTGGATTTCTACTTATTTTATTAAATATCATCTCCACCAAACAGGACAAGCTTGCATCTGTTATAGTTTTGGAGAAAAATGTGTTCATTTCATGTATGCGCGAAATGCCTTAAAAATGGCTTTAAAATGGATTTGGAGCATGGAGACGATTATCTCGGGATTGCAAGATAACCAAACAAAACTTTTAGTGGATTTCTACTTATTTTATTAAATATCATCTCCACCAAACAGGACAAGCTTGCATCTGTTATAGTTTTGGAGAAAAATGTGTTCATTTCATGTATGCGCGAAATGCCTTAAAAATGGCTTTAAAATGGATTTGGAGCATGGAGACGATTATCTCGGGATTGCAAGATAACCAAACAAAACTTTTAGTGGATTTCTACTTATTTTATTAAATATCATCTCCACCAAACAGGACAAGCTTGCATGTGTTATAGTTTTGGAGAAAAATGTGTTCATTTCATGTATGCGCGAAATGCCTTAAACATGGCTTTAAAATGGATTTGAAGCATGGAGACGATTATCTCGGGATTGCAAGATAACCAAACAAAACTTTTAGTGGATTTCTACTTATTTTATTAAATATCATCTCCACCAAACAGGACAAGCTTGCATGTGTTATAGTTTTGGAGAAAAATGTGTTCATTTCATGTATGCGCAAAATGCCTTTGAAATGGCTTTAAAATGGATTTGGAGCATGGAGACGATTATCTCAGGATGGCAATATAAACAAACGAAACTTTTAGTAGATTTCTACTTATTTTATTAAATATTATCTCCACCAAACAGGACAAGCTTGCATCTGTTATAGTTTTGGAGAAAAATGTGTTCATTTCATGTATGCGCGAAATGCCTTAAAAATGGCTTTAAAATGGATTTGGAGCATGGAGACGATTATCTCGGGATTGCAAGATAACCAAACAAAACTTTTAGTGGATTTCTACTTATTTTATTAAATATCATCTCCACCAAACAGGACAAGCTTGCATGTGTTATAGTTTTGGAGAAAAATGTGTTCATTTCATGTATGCGCAAAATGCCTTTGAAATGGCTTTAAAATGGATTTGGAGCATGGAGACGATTATCTCAGGATGGCAATATAAACAAACGAAACTTTTAGTAGATTTCTACTTATTTTATTAAATATTATCTCCACCAAACAGGACAAGCTTGCATCTGTTATAGTTTTGGAGAAAAATGTGTTCATTTCATGTATGCGCGAAATGCCTTAAAAATGGCTTTAAAATGGATTTGGAGCATGGAGACGATTATCTCGGGATTGCAAGATAACCAAACAAAACTTTTAGTGGATTTCTACTTATTTTATTAAATATCATCTCCACCAAACAGGACAAGCTTGCATCTGTTATAGTTTTGGAGAAAAATGTGTTCATTTCATGTATGCGCGAAATGCCTTAAAAATGGCTTTAAAATGGATTTGGAGTATGGAGACGATTATCTCGGGATTGCAAGATAACCAAACAAAACTTTTAGTGGATTTCTACTTATTTTCTTAAATATCATCTCCACCAAACAGGACAAGCTTGCATCTGTTATAGTTTTGGAGAAAAATGTGTTCATTTCATGTATGCGCGAAATGCCTTAAAAATGGCTTTAAAATGGATTTGGAGCATGGAGACGATTATCTCGGGATTGCAAGATAACCAAACAAAACTTTTAGTGGATTTCTACTTATTTTATTAAATATCATCTCCACCAAACAGGACAAGCTTGCATCTGTTATAGTTGAGGAGAAAAATGTGTTCATTTCATGTATGCGCGAAATGCCTTAAAAATGGCTTTAAAATGGATTTGGAGCATGGAGACGATTATCTCGGGATTGCAAGATAACCAAACAAAACTTTTAGTGGATTTCTACTTATTTTATTAAATATCATCTCCACCAAACAGGACAAGCTTGCATCTGTTATAGTTTTGGAGAAAAATGTGTTCATTTCATGTATGCGCGAAATGCCTTAAAAATGGCTTTAAAATGGATTTGAGCATGGAGACGATTATCTCGGGATTGCAAGATAACCAAACAAAACTTTTAGTGGATTTCTACTTATTTTATTAAATATCATCTCCACCAAACAGGACAAGCTTGCATCTGTTATAGTTTTGGAGAAAAATGTGTTCATTTCATGTATGCGCGAAATGCCTTAAAAATGGCTTTAAAATGGATTTGGAGCATGGAGACGATTATCTCGGGATTGCAAGATAACCAAACAAAACTTTTAGTGGATTTCTACTTATTTTATTAAATATCATCTCCACCAAACAGGACAAGCTTGCATCTGTTATAGTTTTGGAGAAAAATGTGTTCATTTCATGTATGCGCGAAATGCCTTAAAAATGGCTTTAAAATGGATTTGGAGCATGGAGACGATTATCTCGGGATTGCAAGATAACCAAACAAAACTTTTAGTGGATTTCTACTTATTTTATTAAATATCATCTCCACCAAACAGGACAAGCTTGCATCTGTTATAGTTTTGGAGAAAAATGTGTTCATTTCATGTATGCGCGAAATGCCTTAAAAATGGCTTTAAAATGGATTTGGAGCATGGAGACGATTATCTCGGGATTGCAAGATAACCAAACAAAACTTTTAGTGGATTTCTACTTATTTTATTAAATATCATCTCCACCAAACAGGACAAGCTTGCATGTGTTATAGTTTTGGAGAAAAATGTGTTCATTTCATGTATGCGCGAAATGCCTTAAACATGGCTTTAAAATGGATTTGAAGCATGGAGACGATTATCTCGGGATTGCAAGATAACCAAACAAAACTTTTAGTGGATTTCTACTTATTTTATTAAATATCATCTCCACCAAACAGGACAAGCTTGCATCTGTTATAGTTTTGGAGAAAAATGTGTTCATTTCATGTATGCGCGAAATGCCTTAAAAATGGCTTTAAAATGGATTTGGAGCATGGAGACGATTATCTCGGGATTGCAAGATAACCAAACAAAACTTTTAGTGGATTTCTACTTATTTTATTAAATATCATCTCCACCAAACAGGACAAGCTTGCATCTGTTATAGTTTTGGAGAAAAATGTGTTCATTTCATGTATGCGCGAAATGCCTTAAAAATGGCTTTAAAATGGATTTGGAGCATGGAGACGATTATCTCGGGATTGCAAGATAACCAAACAAAACTTTTAGTGGATTTCTACTTATTTTATTAAATATCATCTCCACCAAACAGGACAAGCTTGCATGTGTTATAGTTTTGGAGAAAAATGTGTTCATTTCATGTATGCGCAAAATGCCTTTGAAATGGCTTTAAAATGGATTTGGAGCATGGAGACGATTATCTCAGGATGGCAATATAAACAAACGAAACTTTTAGTAGATTTCTACTTATTTTATTAAATATTATCTCCACCAAACAGGACAAGCTTGCATCTGTTATAGTTTTGGAGAAAAATGTGTTCATTTCATGTATGCGCGAAATGCCTTAAAAATGGCTTTAAAATGGATTTGGAGCATGGAGACGATTATCTCGGGATTGCAAGATAACCAAACAAAACTTTTAGTGGATTTCTACTTATTTTATTAAATATCATCTCCACCAAACAGGACAAGCTTGCATGTGTTATAGTTTTGGAGAAAAATGTGTTCATTTCATGTATGCGCAAAATGCCTTTGAAATGGCTTTAAAATGGATTTGGAGCATGGAGACGATTATCTCAGGATGGCAATATAAACAAACGAAACTTTTAGTAGATTTCTACTTATTTTATTAAATATTATCTCCACCAAACAGGACAAGCTTGCATCTGTTATAGTTTTGGAGAAAAATGTGTTCATTTCATGTATGCGCGAAATGCCTTAAAAATGGCTTTAAAATGGATTTGGAGCATGGAGACGATTATCTCGGGATTGCAAGATAACCAAACAAAACTTTTAGTGGATTTCTACTTATTTTATTAAATATCATCTCCACCAAACAGGACAAGCTTGCATCTGTTATAGTTTTGGAGAAAAATGTGTTCATTTCATGTATGCGCGAAATGCCTTAAAAATGGCTTTAAAATGGATTTGGAGTATGGAGACGATTATCTCGGGATTGCAAGATAACCAAACAAAACTTTTAGTGGATTTCTACTTATTTTCTTAAATATCATCTCCACCAAACAGGACAAGCTTGCATCTGTTATAGTTTTGGAGAAAAATGTGTTCATTTCATGTATGCGCGAAATGCCTTAAAAATGGCTTTAAAATGGATTTGGAGCATGGAGACGATTATCTCGGGATTGCAAGATAACCAAACAAAACTTTTAGTGGATTTCTACTTATTTTATTAAATATCATCTCCACCAAACAGGACAAGCTTGCATCTGTTATAGTTGAGGAGAAAAATGTGTTCATTTCATGTATGCGCGAAATGCCTTAAAAATGGCTTTAAAATGGATTTGGAGCATGGAGACGATTATCTCGGGATTGCAAGATAACCAAACAAAACTTTTAGTGGATTTCTACTTATTTTATTAAATATCATCTCCACCAAACAGGACAAGCTTGCATCTGTTATAGTTTTGGAGAAAAATGTGTTCATTTCATGTATGCGCGAAATGCCTTAAAAATGGCTTTAAAATGGATTTGAGCATGGAGACGATTATCTCGGGATTGCAAGATAACCAAACAAAACTTTTAGTGGATTTCTACTTATTTTATTAAATATCATCTCCACCAAACAGGACAAGCTTGCATCTGTTATAGTTTTGGAGAAAAATGTGTTCATTTCATGTATGCGCGAAATGCCTTAAAAATGGCTTTAAAATGGATTTGGAGCATGGAGACGATTATCTCGGGATTGCAAGATAACCAAACAAAACTTTTAGTGGATTTCTACTTATTTTATTAAATATCATCTCCACCAAACAGGACAAGCTTGCATGTGTTATAGTTTTGGAGAAAAATGTGTTCATTTCATGTATGCGCAAAATGCCTTTGAAATGGCTTTAAAATGGATTTGGAGCATGGAGACGATTATCTCGGGATTGCAAGATAACCAAACAAAACGTTTAGTGGATTTCTACTTATTTTATTAAATATCATCTCCACCAAACAGGACAAGCTTGCATCTGTTACAGTTTTGGAGAAAAATGTGTTCATTTCATGTATGCGCGAAATGCCTTAAAAATGGCTTTAAAATGGATTTGGAGCATGGAGACGATTATCTCGGGATTGCAAGATAACCAAACAAAACTTTTAGTGGATTTCTACTTATTTTATTAAATATCATCTCCACCAAACAGGACAAGCTTGCATCTGTTATAGTTTTGGAGAAAAATGTGTTCATTTCATGTATGCGCGAAATGCCTTAAAAATGGCTTTAAAATGGATTTGGAGCATGGAGACGATTATCTCGGGATTGCAAGATAACCAAACAAAACTTTTAGTGGATTTCTACTTATTTTATTAAATATCATCTCCACCAAACAGGACAAGCTTGCATCTGTTATAGTTTTGGAGAAAAATGTGTTCATTTAATGTATGCGCAAAATGCCTTTGAAATGGCTTTAAAATGGATTTGGAGCATGGAGACGATTATCTCGGGATTGCAAGATAACCAAACAAAACGTTTAGTGGATTTCTACTTATTTTATTAAATATCATCTCCACCAAACAGGACAAGCTTGCATCTGTTATAGTTTTGGAGAAAAATGTGTTCATTTCATGTATGCGCGAAATGCCTTAAAAATGGCTTTAAAATGGATTTGGAGCATGGAGACGATTATCTCGGGATTGCAAGATAACCAAACAAAACTTTTAGTGGATTTCTACTTATTTTATTAAATATCATCTCCACCAAACAGGACAAGCTTGCATCTGTTATAGTTTTGGAGAAAAATGTGTTCATTTCATGTATGCGCGAAATGCCTTAAAAATGGCTTTAAAATGGATTTGGAGCATGGAGACGATTATCTCGGGATTGCAAGATAACCAAACAAAACTTTTAGTGGATTTCTACTTATTTTATTAAATATCATCTCCACCAAACAGGACAAGCTTGCATCTGTTATAGTTTTGGAGAAAAATGTGTTCATTTAATGTATGCGCGAAATGTGTTAAAAATGGCTTTAAAATGGATTTGGAGCATGGAGACGATTATCTCGGGATTGCAAGATAACCAAACGAAACTTTTAGTGGATTTCTACTTATTTTATTAAATATCATCTCCACCAAACAGGACAAGCTTGCATGTGTTATAGTTTTGGAGAAAAATGTGTTCATTTCATGTATGCGCAAAATGCCTTTGAAATGGCTTTAAAATGGATTTGGAGCATGGAGACGATTATCTCAGGATGGCAATATAAACAAACGAAACTTTTAGTAGATTTCTACTTATTTTATTAAATATTATCTCCACCAAACAGGACAAACTTGCATCTGTTATAGTTTTGGAGAAAAATGTGTTCATTTCATGTATGCGCGAAATGCCTTAAAAATGGCTTTAAAATGGATTTGGAGCATGGAGACGATTATCTCGGGATTGCAAGATAACCAAACAAAACTTTTAGTGGATTTCTACTTATTTTATTAAATATCATCTCCACCAAACAGGACAAGCTTGCATCTGTTATAGTTTTGGAGAAAAATGTGTTCATTTCATGTATGCGCGAAATGCCTTAAAAATGGCTTTAAAATGGATTTGGAGCATGGAGACGATTATCTCGGGATTGCAATATAACCAAACAAAACTTTTAGTGGATTTCTACTTATTTTATTAAATATCATCTCCACCAAACAGGACAAGCTTGCATCTGTTATAGTTTTGGAGAAAAATGTGTTCATTTCATGTATGCGCGAAATGCCTTAAAAATGGCTTTAAAATGGATTTGGAGCATGGAGACGATTATCTCGGGATTGCAAGATAACCAAACAAAACTTTTAGTGGATTTCTACTTATTTTATTAAATATCATCTCCACCAAACAGGACAAGCTTGCATCTGTTATAGTTTTGGAGAAAAATGTGTTCATTTCATGTATGCGCGAAATGCCTTAAAAATGGCTTTAAAATGGATTTGGAGCATGGAGACGATTATCTCGGGATTGCAATATAACCAAACAAAACTTTTAGTGGATTTCTACTTATTTTATTAAATATCATCTCCACCAAACAGGACAAGCTTGCATCTGTTATAGTTTTGGAGAAAAATGTGTTCATTTCATGTATGCGCGAAATGCCTTAAAAATGGCTTTAAAATGGATTTGGAGCATGGAGACGATTATCTCGGGATTGCAAGATAACCAAACAAAACTTTTAGTGGATTTCTACTTATTTTATTAAATATCATCTCCACCAAACAGGACAAGCTTGCATCTGTTATAGTTTTGGAGAAAAATGTGTTCCTTTCATGTATGCGCGAAATGCCTTAAAAATGGCTTTAAAATGGATTTGGAGCATGGAGACGATTATCTCGTGATTGCAAGATAACCAAACGAAACTTTTAGTGGATTTCTACTTATTTTATTAAATATCATCTCCACCAAACAGGACAAGCTTGCATGTGTTATAGTTTTGGAGAAAAATGTGTTCATTTCATGTATGCGCAAAATGCCTTTGAAATGGCTTTAAAATGGATTTGGAGCATGGAGACGATTATCTCAGGATGGCAATATAAACAAACGAAACTTTTAGTAGATTTCTACTTATTTTATTAAATATTATCTCCACCAAACAGGACAAGCTTGCATCTGTTATAGTTTTGGAGAAAAATGTGTTCATTTCATGTATGCGCGAAATGCCTTAAAAATGGCTTTAAAATGGATTTGGAGCATGGAGACGATTATCTCGGGATTGCAAGATAACCAAACAAAACTTTTAGTGGATTTCTACTTATTTTATTAAATATCATCTCCACCAAACAGGACAAGCTTGCATCTGTTATAGTTTTGGAGAAAAATGTGTTCATTTCATGTATGCGCGAAATGCCTTAAAAATGGCTTTAAAATGGATTTGGAGCATGGAGACGATTATCTCGGGATTGCAATATAACCAAACAAAACTTTTAGTGGATTTCTACTTATTTTATTAAATATCATCTCCACCAAACAGGACAAGCTTGCATCTGTTATAGTTTTGGAGAAAAATGTGTTCATTTCATGTATGCGCGAAATGCCTTAAAAATGGCTTTAAAATGGATTTGGAGCATGGAGACGATTATCTCGGGATTGCAATATAACCAAACAAAACTTTTAGTGGATTTCTACTTATTTTATTAAATATCATCTCCACCAAACAGGACAAGCTTGCATCTGTTATAGTTTTGGAGAAAAATGTGTTCATTTCATGTATGCGCGAAATGCCTTAAAAATGGCTTTAAAATGGATTTGGAGCATGGAGACGATTATCTCGGGATTGCAAGATAACCAAACAAAACTTTTAGTGGATTTCTACTTATTTTATTAAATATCATCTCCACCAAACAGGACAAGCTTGCATCTGTTATAGTTTTGGAGAAAAATGTGTTCATTTCATGTATGCGCGAAATGCCTTAAAAATGGCTTTAAAATGGATTTGGAGCATGGAGACGATTATCTCGGGATTGCAAGATAACCAAACAAAACTTTTAGTGGATTTCTACTTATTTTATTAAATATCATCTCCACCAAACAGGACAAGCTTGCATGTGTTATAGTTTTGGAGAAAAATGTGTTCATTTCATGTATGCGCAAAATGCCTTTGAAATGGCTTTAAAATGGATTTGGAGCATGGAGACGATTATCTCGGGATTGCAAGATAACCAAACAAAACTTTTAGTGGATTTCTACTTATTTTATTAAATATCATCTCCACCAAACAGGACAAGCTTGCATCTGTTATAGTTTTGGAGAAAAATGTGTTCATTTCATGTATGTGCGAAATGCCTTAAAAATGGCTTTAAAATGGATTTGGAGCATGGAGACGATTATCTCGGGATTGCAAGATAACCAAACAAAACTTTTAGTGGATTTCTACTTATTTTATTAAATATCATCTCCACCAAACAGGACAAGCTTGCATCTGTTATAGTTTTGGAGAAAAATGTGTTCATTTCATGTATGCGCGAAATGCCTTAAAAATGGCTTTAAAATGGATTTGGAGCATGGAGACGATTATCTCGGGATTGCAAGATAACCAAACAAAACTTTTAGTGGATTTCTACTTATTTTATTAAATATCATCTCCACCAAACAGGACAAGCTTGCATCTGTTATAGTTTTGGAGAAAAATGTGTTCATTTCATGTATGCGCGAAATGCCTTAAAAATGGCTTTAAAATGGATTTGGAGCATGGAGACGATTATCTCGGGATTGCAAGATAACCAAACAAAACTTTTAGTGGATTTCTACTTATTTTATTAAATATCATCTCCACCAAACAGGACAAGCTTGCATGTGTTATAGTTTTGGAGAAAAATGTGTTCATTTCATGTATGCGCAAAATGCCTTTGAAATGGCTTTAAAATGGATTTGGAGCATGGAGACGATTATCTCAGGATGGAAATATAAACAAACGAAACTTTTAGTAGATTTCTACTTATTTTATTAAATATTATCTCCACCAAACAGGACAAGCTTGCATCTGTTATAGTTTTGGAGAAAAATGTGTTCATTTCATGTATGCGCGAAATCCCTTAAAAATGGCTTTAAAATGGATTTGGAGCATGGAGACGATTATCTCGGGATTGCAAGATAACCAAACAAAACTTTTAGTGGATTTCTACTTATTTTATTAAATATCATCTCCACCAAACAGGACAAGCTTGCATCTGTTATAGTTTTGGAGAAAAATGTGTTCATTTCATGTATGCGCGAAATGCCTTAAAAATGGCTTTAAAATGGATTTGGAGCATGGAGACGATTATCTCGGGATTGCAAGATAACCAAACAAAACTTTTAGTGGATTTCTACTTATTTTATTAAATATCATCTCCACCAAACAGGACAAGCTTGCATGTGTTATAGTTTTGGAGAAAAATGTGTTCATTTCATGTATGCGCAAAATGCCTTAAAAATGGCTTTAAAATGGATTTGGAGCATGGAGACGATTATCTCAGGATGGCAATATAAACAAACGAAACTTTTAGTAGATTTCTACTTATTTTATTAAATATTATCTCCACCAAACAGGACAAGCTTGCATCTGTTATAGTTTTGGAGAAAAATGTGTTCATTTCATGTATGCGCGAAATGCCTTAAAAATGGCTTTAAAATGGATTTGGAGCATGGAGACGATTATCTCGGGATTGCAAGATAACCAAACAAAACTTTTAGTGGATTTCTACTTATTTTATTAAATATCATCTCCACCAAACAGGACAAGCTTGCATCTGTTATAGTTTTGGAGAAAAATGTGTTCATTTCATGTATGCGCGAAATGCCTTAAAAATGGCTTTAAAATGGATTTGGAGCATGGAGACGATTATCTCGGGATTGCAAGATAACCAAACAAAACTTTTAGTGGATTTCTACTTATTTTATTAAATATCATCTCCACCAAACAGGACAAGCTTGCATCTGTTATAGTTTTGGAGAAAAATGTGTTCATTTCATGTATGCGCGAAATGCCTTAAAAATGGCTTTAAAATGGATTTGGAGCATGGAGACGATTATCTCGGGATTGCAAGATAACCAAACAAAACTTTAATGGATTTCTACTTATTTTATTAAATATCATCTCCACCAAACAGGACAAGCTTGCATCTGTTATAGTTTTGGAGAAAAATGTGTTAATTTCATGTATGCGCGAAATGCCTTAAAAATGGCTTTAAAATGGATTTGGAGCATGGAGACGATTATCTCGGGATTGCAAGATAACCAAACAAAACTTTAATGGATTTCTACTTATTTTATTAAATATCATCTCCACCAAACAGGACAAGCTTGCATCTGTTATAGTTTTGGAGAAAAATGTGTTCATTTCATGTATGCGCGAAATGCCTTAAAAATGGCTTTAAAATGGATTTGGAGCATGGAGACGATTATCTCGGGATTGCAATATAACCAAACAAAACTTTTAGTGGATTTCTACTTATTTTATTAAATATCATCTCCACCAAACAGGACAAGCTTGCATCTGTTATAGTTTTGGAGAAAAATGTGTTCATTTCATGTATGCGCGAAATGCCTTAAAAATGGCTTTAAAATGGATTTGGAGCATGGAGACGATTATCTCGGGATTGCAAGATAACCAAACAAAACTTTTAGTGGATTTCTACTTATTTTATTAAATATCATCTCCACCAAACAGGACAAGCTTGCATCTGTTATAGTTTTGGAGAAAAATGTGTTCATTTCATGAATGCGCGAAATGCCTTAAAAATGGCTTTAAAATGGATTTGGAGCATGGAGACGATTATCTCGGGATTGCAAGATAACCAAACAAAACTTTTAGTGGATTTCTACTTATTTTATTAAATATCATCTCCACCAAACAGGACAAGCTTGCATCTGTTATAGTTTTGGAGAAAAATGTGTTCATTTCATGTATGCGCGAAATGCCTTAAAAATGGCTTTAAAATGGATTTGGAGCATGGAGACGATTATCTCGGGATTGCAAGATAACCAAACAAAACTTTTAGTGGATTTCTACTTATTTTATTAAATATCATCTCCACCAAACAGGACAAGCTTGCATCTGTTATAGTTTTGGAGAAAAATGTGTTCATTTCATGTATGCGCGAAATGCCTTAAAAATGGCTTTAAAATGGATTTGGAGCATGGAGACGATTATCTCGGGATTGCAAGATAACCAAACAAAACTTTTAGTGGATTTCTACTTATTTTATTAAATATCATCTCCACCAAACAGGACAAGCTTGCATGTGTTATAGTTTTGGAGAAAAATGTGTTCATTTCATGTATGCGCAAAATGCCTTTGAAATGGCTTTAAAATGGATTTGGAGCATGGAGACGATTATCTCGGGATTGCAAGATAACCAAACAAAACTTTTAGTGGATTTCTACTTATTTTATTAAATATCATCTCCACCAAACAGGACAAGCTTGCATCTGTTATAGTTTTGGAGAAAAATGTGTTCATTTCATGTATGCGCGAAATGCCTTAAAAATGGCTTTAAAATGGATTTGGAGCATGGAGACGATTATCTCGGGATTGCAAGATAACCAAACAAAACTTTTAGTGGATTTCTACTTATTTTATTAAATATCATCTCCACCAAACAGGACAAGCTTGCATCTGTTATAGTTTTGGAGAAAAATGTGTTCATTTCATGTATGCGCGAAATGCCTTAAAAATGGCTTTAAAATGGATTTGGAGCATGGAGACGATTATCTCGGGATTGCAAGATAACCAAACAAAACTTTTAGTGGATTTCTACTTATTTTATTAAATATCATCTCCACCAAACAGGACAAGCTTGCATCTGTTATAGTTTTGGAGAAAAATGTGTTCATTTCATGTATGCGCGAAATGCCTTAAAAATGGCTTTAAAATGGATTTGGAGCATGGAGACGATTATCTCGGGATTGCAAGATAACCAAACAAAACTTTTAGTGGATTTCTACTTATTTTATTAAATATCATCTCCACCAAACAGGACAAGCTTGCATGTGTTATAGTTTTGGAGAAAAATGTGTTCATTTCATGTATGCGTAAAAATGCCTTTGAAATGGCTTTAAAATGGATTTGGAGCATGGAGACGATTATCTCGGGATTGCAAGATAACCAAACAAAACTTTTAGTAGATTTCTACTTATTTTATTAAATATCATCTCCACCAAACAGGACAAGCTTGCATCTGTTATAGTTTTGGAGAAAAATGTGTTCATTTCATGTATGCGCGAAATGCCTTAAAAATGGCTTTAAAATGGATTTGGAGCATGGAGACGATTATCTCGGGATTGCAAGATAACCAAACAAAACTTTTAGTGGATTTCTACTTATTTTATTAAATATCATCTCCACCAAACAGGACAAGCTTGCATCTGTTATAGTTTTGGAGAAAAATGTGTTTATTTCATGTATGCGCGAAATGCCTTAAAAATGGCTTTAAAATGGATTTGGAGCATGGAGACGATTATCTCGGGATTGCAAGATAACCAAACAAAACTTTTAGTGGATTTCTACTTATTTTATTAAATATCATCTCCACCAAACAGGACAAGCTTGCATGTGTTATAGTTTTGGAGAAAAATGTGTTCATTTCATGTATGCGCAAAATGCCTTTGAAATGGCTTTAAAATGGATTTGGAGCATGGAGACGATTATCTCAGGATGGCAATATAAACAAACGAAACTTTTAGTAGATTTCTACTTATTTTATTAAATATTATCTCCACCAAACAGGACAAGCTTGCATCTGTTATAGTTTTGGAGAAAAATGTGTTCATTTCATGTATGCGCGAAATGCCTTAAAAATGGCTTTAAAATGGATTTGGAGCATGGAGACGATTATCTCGGGATTGCAAGATAACCAAACAAAACTTTTAGTGGATTTCTACTTATTTTATTAAATATCATCTCCACCAAACAGGACAAGCTTGCATCTGTTATAGTTTTGGAGAAAAATGTGTTCATTTCATGTATGCGCGAAATGCCTTAAAAATGGCTTTAAAATGGATTTGGAGCATGGAGACGATTATCTCGGGATTGCAAGATAACCAAACAAAACTTTTAGTGGATTTCTACTTATTTTATTAAATATCATCTCCACCAAACAGGACAAGCTTGCATCTGTTATAGTTTTGGAGAAAAATGTGTTCATTTCATGTATGCGCGAAATGCCTTAAAAATGGCTTTAAAATGGATTTGGAGCATGGAGACGATTATCTCGGGATTGCAAGATAACCAAACAAAACTTTTAGTGGATTTCTACTTATTTTATTAAATATCATCTCCACCAAACAGGACAAGCTTGCATCTGTTATAGTTTTGGAGAAAAATGTGTTCATTTCATGTATGCGCGAAATGCCTTAAAAATGGCTTTAAAATGGATTTGGAGCATGGAGACGATTATCTCGGGATTGCAAGATAACCAAACAAAACTTTTAGTGGATTTCTACTTATTTTATTAAATATCATCTCCACCAAACAGGACAAGCTTGCATCTGTTATAGTTTTGGAGAAAAATGTGTTCATTTCATGTATGCGCGAAATGCCTTAAAAATGGCTTTAAAATGGATTTGGAGCATGGAGACGATTATCTCGGGATTGCAAGATAACCAAACAAAACTTTTAGTGGATTTCTACTTATTTTATTAAATATCATCTCCACCAAACAGGACAAGCTTGCATCTGTTATAGTTTTGGAGAAAAATGTGTTTATTTCATGTATGCGCGAAATGCCTTAAAAATGGCTTTAAAATGGATTTGGAGCATGGAGACGATTATCTCGGGATTGCAAGATAACCAAACAAAACTTTTAGTGGATTTCTACTTATTTTATTAAATATCATCTCCACCAAACAGGACAAGCTTGCATCTGTTATAGTTTTGGAGAAAAATGTGTTCATTTAATGTATGCGCGAAATGTGTTAAAAATGGCTTTAAAATGGATTTGGAGCATGGAGACGATTATCTCGGGATTGCAAGATAACCAAACAAAACTTTTAGTGGATTTCTACTTATTTTATTAAATATCATCTCCACCAAACAGGACAAGCTTGCATGTGTTATAGTTTTGGAGAAAAATGTGTTCATTTCATGTATGCGCAAAATGCCTTTGAAATGGCTTTAAAATGGATTTGGAGCATGGAGACGATTATCTCAGGATGGCAATATAAACAAACGAAACTTTTAGTAGATTTCTACTTATTTTATTAAATATTATCTCCACCAAACAGGACAAGCTTGCATCTGTTATAGTTTTGGAGAAAAATGTGTTCATTTCATGTATGCGCGAAATGCCTTAAAAATGGCTTTAAAATGGATTTGGAGCATGGAGACGATTATCTCGGGATTGCAAGATAACCAAACAAAACTTTTAGTGGATTTCTACTTATTTTATTAAATATCATCTCCACCAAACAGGACAAGCTTGCATCTGTTATAGTTTTGGAGAAAAATGTGTTCATTTCATGTATGCGCGAAATGCCTTAAAAATGGCTTTAAAATGGATTTGGAGCATGGAGACGATTATCTCGGGATTGCAATATAACCAAACAAAACTTTTAGTGGATTTCTACTTATTTTATTAAATATCATCTCCACCAAACAGGACAAGCTTGCATCTGTTATAGTTTTGGAGAAAAATGTGTTCATTTCATGTATGCGCGAAATGCCTTAAAAATGGCTTTAAAATGGATTTGGAGCATGGAGACGATTATCTCGGGATTGCAAGATAACCAAACAAAACTTTTAGTGGATTTCTACTTATTTTATTAAATATCATCTCCACCAAACAGGACAAGCTTGCATCTGTTATAGTTTTGGAGAAAAATGTGTTCATTTCATGTATGCGCGAAATGCCTTAAAAATGGCTTTAAAATGGATTTGGAGCATGGAGACGATTATCTCGGGATTGCAATATAACCAAACAAAACTTTTAGTGGATTTCTACTTATTTTATTAAATATCATCTCCACCAAACAGGACAAGCTTGCATCTGTTATAGTTTTGGAGAAAAATGTGTTCATTTCATGTATGCGCGAAATGCCTTAAAAATGGCTTTAAAATGGATTTGGAGCATGGAGACGATTATCTCGGGATTGCAAGATAACCAAACAAAACTTTTAGTGGATTTCTACTTATTTTATTAAATATCATCTCCACCAAACAGGACAAGCTTGCATCTGTTATAGTTTTGGAGAAAAATGTGTTCATTTCATGTATGCGCGAAATGCCTTAAAATGGCTTTAAAATGGATTTGGAGCATGGAGACGATTATCTCGTGATTGCAAGATAACCAAACAAAACTTTTAGTGGATTTCTACTTATTTTATTAAATATCATCTCCACCAAACAGGACAAGCTTGCATGTGTTATAGTTTTGGAGAAAAATGTGTTCATTTCATGTATGCGCAAAATGCCTTTGAAATGGCTTTAAAATGGATTTGGAGCATGGAGACGATTATCTCAGGATGGCAATATAAACAAACGAAACTTTTAGTAGATTTCTACTTATTTTATTAAATATTATCTCCACCAAACAGGACAAGCTTGCATCTGTTATAGTTTTGGAGAAAAATGTGTTCATTTCATGTATGCGCGAAATGCCTTAAAAATGGCTTTAAAATGGATTTGGAGCATGGAGACGATTATCTCGGGATTGCAAGATAACCAAACAAAACTTTTAGTGGATTTCTACTTATTTTATTAAATATCATCTCCACCAAACAGGACAAGCTTGCATCTGTTATAGTTTTGGAGAAAAATGTGTTCATTTCATGTATGCGCGAAATGCCTTAAAAATGGCTTTAAAATGGATTTGGAGCATGGAGACGATTATCTCGGGATTGCAATATAACCAAACAAAACTTTTAGTGGATTTCTACTTATTTTATTAAATATCATCTCCACCAAACAGGACAAGCTTGCATCTGTTATAGTTTTGGAGAAAAATGTGTTCATTTCATGTATGCGCGAAATGCCTTAAAAATGGCTTTAAAATGGATTTGGAGCATGGAGACGATTATCTCAGGATTGCAATATAACCAAACAAAACTTTTAGTGGATTTCTACTTATTTTATTAAATATCATCTCCACCAAACAGGACAAGCTTGCATCTGTTATAGTTTTGGAGAAAAATGTGTTCATTTCATGTATGCGCGAAATGCCTTAAAAATGGCTTTAAAATGGATTTGGAGCATGGAGACGATTATCTCGGGATTGCAAGATAACCAAACAAAACTTTTAGTGGATTTCTACTTATTTTATTAAATATCATCTCCACCAAACAGGACAAGCTTGCATCTGTTATAGTTTTGGAGAAAAATGTGTTCATTTCATGTATGCGCGAAATGCCTTAAAAATGGCTTTAAAATGGATTTGGAGCATGGAGACGATTATCTCGGGATTGCAAGATAACCAAACAAAACTTTTAGTGGATTTCTACTTATTTTATTAAATATCATCTCCACCAAACAGGACAAGCTTGCATGTGTTATAGTTTTGGAGAAAAATGTGTTCATTTCATGTATGCGCAAAATGCCTTTGAAATGGCTTTAAAATGGATTTGGAGCATGGAGACGATTATCTCGGGATTGCAAGATAACCAAACAAAACTTTTAGTGGATTTCTACTTATTTTATTAAATATCATCTCCACCAAACAGGACAAGCTTGCATCTGTTATAGTTTTGGAGAAAAATGTGTTCATTTCATGTATGCGCGAAATGCCTTAAAAATGGCTTTAAAATGGATTTGGAGCATGGAGACGATTATCTCGGGATTGTAAGATAACCAAACAAAACTTTTAGTGGATTTCTACTTATTTTATTAAATATCATCTCCACCAAACAGGACAAGCTTGCATCTGTTATAGTTTTGGAGAAAAATGTGTTCATTTCATGTATGCGCGAAATGCCTTAAAAATGGCTTTAAAATGGATTTGGAGCATGGAGACGATTATCTCGGGATTGCAAGATAACCAAACAAAACTTTTAGTGGATTTCTACTTATTTTATTAAATATCATCTCCACCAAACAGGACAAGCTTGCATCTGTTATAGTTTTGGAGAAAAATGTGTTCATTTCATGTATGCGCGAAATGCCTTAAAAATGGCTTTAAAATGGATTTGGAGCATGGAGACGATTATCTCGGGATTGCAAGATAACCAAACAAAACTTTTAGTGGATTTCTACTTATTTTATTAAATATCATCTCCACCAAACAGGACAAGCTTGCATGTGTTATAGTTTTGGAGAAAAATGTGTTCATTTCATGTATGCGCAAAATGCCTTTGAAATGGCTTTAAAATGGATTTGGAGCATGGAGACGATTATCTCAGGATGGCAATATAAACAAACGAAACTTTTAGTAGATTTCTACTTATTTTATTAAATATTATCTCCACCAAACAGGACAAGCTTGCATCTGTTATAGTTTTGGAGAAAAATGTGTTCATTTCATGTATGCGCGAAATCCCTTAAAAATGGCTTTAAAATGGATTTGGAGCATGGAGACGATTATCTCGGGATTGCAAGATAACCAAACAAAACTTTTAGTGGATTTCTACTTATTTTATTAAATATCATCTCCACCAAACAGGACAAGCTTGCATCTGTTATAGTTTTGGAGAAAAATGTGTTCATTTCATGTATGCGCGAAATGCCTTAAAAATGGCTTTAAAATGGATTTGGAGCATGGAGACGATTATCTCGGGATTGCAAGATAACCAAACAAAACTTTTAGTGGATTTCTACTTATTTTATTAAATATCATCTCCACCAAACAGGACAAGCTTGCATGTGTTATAGTTTTGGAGAAAAATGTGTTCATTTCATGTATGCGCAAAATGCCTTTGAAATGGCTTTAAAATGGATTTGGAGCATGGAGACGATTATCTCAGGATGGCAATATAAACAAACGAAACTTTTAGTAGATTTCTACTTATTTTATTAAATATTATCTCCACCAAACAGGACAAGCTTGCATCTGTTATAGTTTTGGAGAAAAATGTGTTCATTTCATGTATGCGCGAAATGCCTTAAAAATGGCTTTAAAATGGATTTGGAGCATGGAGACGATTATCTCGGGATTGCAAGATAACCAAACAAAACTTTTAGTGGATTTCTACTTATTTTATTAAATATCATCTCCACCAAACAGGACAAGCTTGCATCTGTTATAGTTTTGGAGAAAAATGTGTTCATTTCATGTATGCGCGAAATGCCTTAAAAATGGCTTTAAAATGGATTTGGAGCATGGAGACGATTATCTCGGGATTGCAATATAACCAAACAAAACTTTTAGTGGATTTCTACTTATTTTATTAAATATCATCTCCACCAAACAGGACAAGCTTGCATCTGTTATAGTTTTGGAGAAAAATGTGTTCATTTCATGTATGCGCGAAATGCCTTAAAAATGGCTTTAAAATGGATTTGGAGCATGGAGACGATTATCTCGGGATTGCAAGATAACCAAACAAAACTTTTAGTGGATTTCTACTTATTTTATTAAATATCATCTCCACCAAACAGGACAAGCTTGCATCTGTTATAGTTTTGGAGAAAAATGTGTTCATTTCATGTATGCGCGAAATGCCTTAAAAATGGCTTTAAAATGGATTTGGAGCATGGAGACGATTATCTCGGGATTGCAATATAACCAAACAAAACTTTTAGTGGATTTCTACTTATTTTATTAAATATCATCTCCACCAAACAGGACAAGCTTGCATCTGTTATAGTTTTGGAGAAAAATGTGTTCATTTCATGTATGCGCGAAATGCCTTAAAAATGGCTTTAAAATGGATTTGGAGCATGGAGACGATTATCTCGGGATTGCAAGATAACCAAACAAAACTTTTAGTGGATTTCTACTTATTTTATTAAATATCATCTCCACCAAACAGGACAAGCTTGCATCTGTTATAGTTTTGGAGAAAAATGTGTTCATTTCATGTATGCGCGAAATGCCTTAAAATGGCTTTAAAATGGATTTGGAGCATGGAGACGATTATCTCGTGATTGCAAGATAACCAAACAAAACTTTTAGTGGATTTCTACTTATTTTATTAAATATCATCTCCACCAAACAGGACAAGCTTGCATGTGTTATAGTTTTGGAGAAAAATGTGTTCATTTCATGTATGCGCAAAATGCCTTTGAAATGGCTTTAAAATGGATTTGGAGCATGGAGACGATTATCTCAGGATGGCAATATAAACAAACGAAACTTTTAGTAGATTTCTACTTATTTTATTAAATATTATCTCCACCAAACAGGACAAGCTTGCATCTGTTATAGTTTTGGAGAAAAATGTGTTCATTTCATGTATGCGCGAAATGCCTTAAAAATGGCTTTAAAATGGATTTGGAGCATGGAGACGATTATCTCGGGATTGCAAGATAACCAAACAAAACTTTTAGTGGATTTCTACTTATTTTATTAAATATCATCTCCACCAAACAGGACAAGCTTGCATCTGTTATAGTTTTGGAGAAAAATGTGTTCATTTCATGTATGCGCGAAATGCCTTAAAAATGGCTTTAAAATGGATTTGGAGCATGGAGACGATTATCTCGGGATTGCAATATAACCAAACAAAACTTTTAGTGGATTTCTACTTATTTTATTAAATATCATCTCCACCAAACAGGACAAGCTTGCATCTGTTATAGTTTTGGAGAAAAATGTGTTCATTTCATGTATGCGCGAAATGCCTTAAAAATGGCTTTAAAATGGATTTGGAGCATGGAGACGATTATCTCAGGATTGCAATATAACCAAACAAAACTTTTAGTGGATTTCTACTTATTTTATTAAATATCATCTCCACCAAACAGGACAAGCTTGCATCTGTTATAGTTTTGGAGAAAAATGTGTTCATTTCATGTATGCGCGAAATGCCTTAAAAATGGCTTTAAAATGGATTTGGAGCATGGAGACGATTATCTCGGGATTGCAAGATAACCAAACAAAACTTTTAGTGGATTTCTACTTATTTTATTAAATATCATCTCCACCAAACAGGACAAGCTTGCATCTGTTATAGTTTTGGAGAAAAATGTGTTCATTTCATGTATGCGCGAAATGCCTTAAAATGGCTTTAAAATGGATTTGGAGCATGGAGACGATTATCTCGGGATTGCAAGATAACCAAACAAAACTTTTAGTGGATTTCTACTTATTTTATTAAATATCATCTCCACCAAACAGGACAAGCTTGCATGTGTTATAGTTTTGGAGAAAAATGTGTTCATTTCATGTATGCGCAAAATGCCTTTGAAATGGCTTTAAAATGGATTTGGAGCATGGAGACGATTATCTCGGGATTGCAAGATAACCAAACAAAACTTTTAGTGGATTTCTACTTATTTTATTAAATATCATCTCCACCAAACAGGACAAGCTTGCATCTGTTATAGTTTTGGAGAAAAATGTGTTCATTTCATGTATGCGCGAAATGCCTTAAAAATGGCTTTAAAATGGATTTGGAGCATGGAGACGATTATCTCGGGATTGCAAGATAACCAAACAAAACTTTTAGTGGATTTCTACTTATTTTATTAAATATCATCTCCACCAAACAGGACAAGCTTGCATCTGTTATAGTTTTGGAGAAAAATGTGTTCATTTCATGTATGCGCGAAATGCCTTAAAAATGGCTTTAAAATGGATTTGGAGCATGGAGACGATTATCTCGGGATTGCAAGATAACCAAACAAAACTTTTAGTGGATTTCTACTTATTTTATTAAATATCATCTCCACCAAACAGGACAAGCTTGCATCTGTTATAGTTTTGGAGAAAAATGTGTTCATTTCATGTATGCGCGAAATGCCTTAAAAATGGCTTTAAAATGGATTTGGAGCATGGAGACGATTATCTCGGGATTGCAAGATAACCAAACAAAACTTTTAGTGGATTTCTACTTATTTTATTAAATATCATCTCCACCAAACAGGACAAGCTTGCATGTGTTATAGTTTTGGAGAAAAATGTGTTCATTTCATGTATGCGCAAAATGCCTTTGAAATGGCTTTAAAATGGATTTGGAGCATGGAGACGATTATCTCAGGATGGCAATATAAACAAACGAAACTTTTAGTAGATTTCTACTTATTTTATTAAATATTATCTCCACCAAACAGGACAAGCTTGCATCTGTTATAGTTTTGGAGAAAAATGTGTTCATTTCATGTATGCGCGAAATCCCTTAAAAATGGCTTTAAAATGGATTTGGAGCATGGAGACGATTATCTCGGGATTGCAAGATAACCAAACAAAACTTTTAGTGGATTTCTACTTATTTTATTAAATATCATCTCCACCAAACAGGACAAGCTTGCATCTGTTATAGTTTTGGAGAAAAATGTGTTCATTTCATGTATGCGCGAAATGCCTTAAAAATGGCTTTAAAATGGATTTGGAGCATGGAGACGATTATCTCGGGATTGCAAGATAACCAAACAAAACTTTTAGTGGATTTCTACTTATTTTATTAAATATCATCTCCACCAAACAGGACAAGCTTGCATGTGTTATAGTTTTGGAGAAAAATGTGTTCATTTCATGTATGCGCAAAATGCCTTAAAAATGGCTTTAAAATGGATTTGGAGCATGGAGACGATTATCTCAGGATGGCAATATAAACAAACGAAACTTTTAGTAGATTTCTACTTATTTTATTAAATATTATCTCCACCAAACAGGACAAGCTTGCATCTGTTATAGTTTTGGAGAAAAATGTGTTCATTTCATGTATGCGCGAAATGCCTTAAAAATGGCTTTAAAATGGATTTGGAGCATGGAGACGATTATCTCGGGATTGCAAGATAACCAAACAAAACTTTTAGTGGATTTCTACTTATTTTATTAAATATCATCTCCACCAAACAGGACAAGCTTGCATCTGTTATAGTTTTGGAGAAAAATGTGTTCATTTCATGTATGCGCGAAATGCCTTAAAAATGGCTTTAAAATGGATTTGGAGCATGGAGACGATTATCTCGGGATTGCAAGATAACCAAACAAAACTTTTAGTGGATTTCTACTTATTTTATTAAATATCATCTCCACCAAACAGGACAAGCTTGCATCTGTTATAGTTTTGGAGAAAAATGTGTTCATTTTATGTATGCGCGAAATGCCTTAAAAATGGCTTTAAAATGGATTTGGAGCATGGAGACGATTATCTCGGGATTGCAAGATAACCAAACAAAACTTTTAGTGGATTTCTACTTATTTTATTAAATATCATCTCCACCAAACAGGACAAGCTTGCATCTGTTATAGTTTTGGAGAAAAATGTGTTCATTTCATGTATGCGCGAAATGCCTTAAAAATGGCTTTAAAATGGATTTGGAGCATGGAGACGATTATCTCGGGATTGCAAGATAACCAAACAAAACTTTAATGGATTTCTACTTATTTTATTAAATATCATCTCCACCAAACAGGACAAGCTTGCATCTGTTATAGTTTTGGAGAAAAATGTGTTCATTTCATGTATGCGCGAAATGCCTTAAAAATGGCTTTAAAATGGATTTGGAGCATGGAGACGATTATCTCGGGATTGCAATATAACCAAACAAAACTTTTAGTGGATTTCTACTTATTTTATTAAATATCATCTCCACCAAACAGGACAAGCTTGCATCTGTTATAGTTTTGGAGAAAAATGTGTTCATTTCATGTATGCACGAAATGCCTTAAAAATGGCTTTAAAATGGATTTGGAGCATGGAGACGATTATCTCGGGATTGCAAGATAACCAAACAAAACTTTTAGTGGATTTCTACTTATTTTATTAAATATCATCTCCACCAAACAGGACAAGCTTGCATCTGTTATAGTTTTGGAGAAAAATGTGTTCATTTCATGTATGCGCGAAATGCCTTAAAAATGGCTTTAAAATGGATTTGGAGCATGGAGACGATTATCTCGGGATTGCAAGATAACCAAACAAAACTTTTAGTGGATTTCTACTTATTTTATTAAATATCATCTCCACCAAACAGGACAAGCTTGCATCTGTTATAGTTTTGGAGAAAAATGTGTTCATTTCATGTATGCGCGAAATGCCTTAAAAATGGCTTTAAAATGGATTTGGAGCATGGAGACGATTATCTCGGGATTGCAAGATAACCAAACAAAACTTTTAGTGGATTTCTACTTATTTTATTAAATATCATCTCCACCAAACAGGACAAGCTTGCATCTGTTATAGTTTTGGAGAAAAATGTGTTCATTTCATGTATGCGCGAAATGCCTTAAAAATGGCTTTAAAATGGATTTGGAGCATGGAGACGATTATCTCGGGATTGCAAGATAACCAAACAAAACTTTTAGTGGATTTCTACTTATTTTATTAAATATCATCTCCACCAAACAGGACAAGCTTGCATGTGTTATAGTTTTGGAGAAAAATGTGTTCATTTCATGTATGCGCAAAATGCCTTTGAAATGGCTTTAAAATGGATTTGGAGCATGGAGACGATTATCTCGGGATTGCAAGATAACCAAACAAAACTTTTAGTGGATTTCTACTTATTTTATTAAATATCATCTCCACCAAACAGGACAAGCTTGCATCTGTTATAGTTTTGGAGAAAAATGTGTTCATTTCATGTATGCGCGAAATGCCTTAAAAATGGCTTTAAAATGGATTTGGAGCATGGAGACGATTATCTCGGGATTGCAAGATAACCAAACAAAACTTTTAGTGGATTTCTACTTATTTTATTAAATATCATCTCCACCAAACAGGACAAGCTTGCATCTGTTATAGTTTTGGAGAAAAATGTGTTCATTTCATGTATGCGCGAAATGCCTTAAAAATGGCTTTAAAATGGATTTGGAGCATGGAGACGATTATCTCGGGATTGCAAGATAACCAAACAAAACTTTTAGTGGATTTCTACTTATTTTATTAAATATCATCTCCACCAAACAGGACAAGCTTGCATGTGTTATAGTTTTGGAGAAAAATGTGTTCATTTCATGTATGCGCAAAATGCCTTTGAAATGGCTTTAAAATGGATTTGGAGCATGGAGACGATTATCTCAGGATGGCAATATAAACAAACGAAACTTTTAGTAGATTTCTACTTATTTTATTAAATATCATCTCCACCAAACAGGACAAGCTTGCATCTGTTATAGTTTTGGAGAAAAATGTGTTCATTTCATGTATGCGCGAAATCCCTTAAAAATGGCTTTAAAATGGATTTGGAGCATGGAGACGATTATCTCGGGATTGCAAGATAACCAAACAAAACTTTTAGTGGATTTCTACTTATTTTATTAAATATCATCTCCACCAAACAGGACAAGCTTGCATCTGTTATAGTTTTGGAGAAAAATGTGTTCATTTCATGTATGCGCGAAATGCCTTAAAAATGGCTTTAAAATGGATTTGGAGCATGGAGACGATTATCTCGGGATTGCAAGATAACCAAACAAAACTTTTAGTGGATTTCTACTTATTTTATTAAATATCATCTCCACCAAACAGGACAAGCTTGCATGTGTTATAGTTTTGGAGAAAAATGTGTTCATTTCATGTATGCGCAAAATGCCTTAAAAATGGCTTTAAAATGGATTTGGAGCATGGAGACGATTATCTCAGGATGGCAATATAAACAAACGAAACTTTTAGTAGATTTCTACTTATTTTATTAAATATCATCTCCACCAAACAGGACAAGCTTGCATCTGTTATAGTTTTGGAGAAAAATGTGTTCATTTCATGTATGCGCGAAATGCCTTAAAAATGGCTTTAAAATGGATTTGGAGCATGGAGACGATTATCTCGGGATTGCAAGATAACCAAACAAAACTTTTAGTGGATTTCTACTTATTTTATTAAATATCATCTCCACCAAACAGGACAAGCTTGCATCTGTTATAGTTTTGGAGAAAAATGTGTTCATTTCATATATGCGCGAAATGCCTTAAAAATGGCTTTAAAATGGATTTGGAGCATGGAGACGATTATCTCGGGATTGCAAGATAACCAAACAAAACTTTTAGTGGATTTCTACTTATTTTATTAAATATCAACTCCACCAAACAGGACAAGCTTGCATCTGTTATAGTTTTGGAGAAAAATGTGTTCATTTCATGTATGCGCGAAATGCCTTAAAAATGGCTTTAAAATGGATTTGAAGCATGGAGACGATTATCTCGGGATTGCAAGATAACCAAACAAAACTTTTAGTGGATTTCTACTTATTTTATTAAATATCATCTCCACCAAACAGGACAAGCTTGCATGTGTTATAGTTTTGGAGAAAAATGTGTTCATTTCATGTATGCGCAAAATGCCTTTGAAATGGCTTTAAAATGGATTTGGAGCATGGAGACGATTATCTCAGGATGGCAATATAAACAAACGAAACTTTTAGTAGATTTCTACTTATTTTATTAAATATTATCTCCACCAAACAGGACAAGCTTGCATCTGTTATAGTTTTGGAGAAAAATGTGTTCATTTCATGTATGCGCGAAATCCCTTAAAAATGGCTTTAAAATGGATTTGGAGCATGGAGACGATTATCTCGGGATTGCAAGATAACCAAACAAAACTTTTAGTGGATTTCTACTTATTTTATTAAATATTATCTCCACCAAACAGGACAAGCTTGCATCTGTTATAGTTTTGGAGAAAAATGTGTTCATTTCATGTATGCGCGAAATGCCTTAAAAATGGCTTTAAAATGGATTTGGAGCATGGAGACGATTATCTCGGGATTGCAAGATAACCAAACAAAACTTTTAGTGGATTTCTACTTATTTTATTAAATATCATCTCCACCAAACAGGACAAGCTTGCATCTGTTATAGTTTTGGAGAAAAATGTGTTCATTTCATGTATGCGCGAAATGCCTTAAAAATGGCTTTAAAATGGATTTGGAGCATGGAGACGATTATCTCGGGATTGCAAGATAACCAAACAAAACTTTTAGTGGATTTCTACTTATTTTATTAAATATCAACTCCACCAAACAGGACAAGCTTGCATCTGTTATAGTTTTGGAGAAAAATGTGTTCATTTCATGTATGCGCGAAATGCCTTAAAAATGGCTTTAAAATGGATTTGAGCATGGAGACGATTATCTCGGGATTGCAAGATAACCAAACAAAACTTTTAGTGGATTTCTACTTATTTTATTAAATATCATCTCCACCAAACAGGACAAGCTTGCATCTGTTATAGTTTTGGAGAAAAATGTGTTCATTTCATGTATGCGCGAAATGCCTTAAAAATGGCTTTAAAATGGATTTGGAGCATGGAGACGATTATCTCGGGATTGCAAGATAACCAAACAAAACTTTTAGTGGATTTCTACTTATTTTATTAAATATCATCTCCACCAAACAGGACAAGCTTGCATCTGTTATAGTTTTGGAGAAAAATGTGTTCATTTCATGTATGCGCGAAATGCCTTAAAAATGGCTTTAAAATGGATTTGGAGCATGGAGACGATTATCTCGGGATTGCAAGATAACCAAACAAAACTTTTAGTGAATTTCTACTTATTTTATTAAATATCATCTCCACCAAACAGGACAAGCTTGCATCTGTTATAGTTTTGGAGAAAAATGTGTTCATTTCATGTATGCGCGAAATGCCTTAAAAATGGCTTTAAAATGGATTTGGAGCATGGAGACGATTATCTCGGGATTGCAAGATAACCAAACAAAACTTTTAGTGGATTTCTACTTATTTTATTAAATATCATCTCCACCAAACAGGACAAGCTTGCATCTGTTATAGTTTTGGAGAAAAATGTGTTCATTTCATGTATGCGCGAAATGCCTTAAAAATGGCTTTAAAATGGATTTGGAGCATGGAGACGATTATCTCGGGATTGCAAGATAACCAAACAAAACTTTTAGTGGATTTCTACTTATTTTATTAAATATCATCTCCACCAAACAGGACAAGCTTGCATCTGTTATAGTTTTGGAGAAAAATGTGTTCATTTCATGTATGCGCGAAATGCCTTAAAAATGGCTTTAAAATGGATTTGGAGCATGGAGACGATTATCTCGGGATTGCAAGATAACCAAACAAAACTTTTAGTGGATTTCTACTTATTTTATTAAATATCATCTCCACCAAACAGGACAAGCTTGCATCTGTTATAGTTTTGGAGAAAAATGTGTTCATTTCATGTATGCGCGAAATGCCTTAAAAATGGCTTTAAAATGGATTTGGAGCATGGAGACGATTATCTCGGGATTGCAAGATAACCAAACAAAACTTTTAGTGGATTTCTACTTATTTTATTAAATATCATCTCCACCAAACAGGACAAGCTTGCATCTGTTATAGTTTTGGAGAAAAATGTGTTCATTTCATGTATGCGCGAAATGCCTTAAAAATGGCTTTAAAATGGATTTGGAGCATGGAGACGATTATCTCGGGATTGCAAGATAACCAAACAAAACTTTTAGTGGATTTCTACTTATTTTATTAAATATCATCTCCACCAAACAGGACAAGCTTGCATCTGTTATAGTTTTGGAGAAAAATGTGTTCATTTCATGTATGCGCGAAATGCCTTAAAAATGGCTTTAAAATGGATTTGGAGCATGGAGACGATTATCTCGGGATTGCAAGATAACCAAACAAAACTTTTAGTGGATTTCTACTTATTTTATTAAATATCATCTCCACCAAACAGGACAAGCTTGCATCTGTTATAGTTTTGGAGAAAAATGTGTTCATTTCATGTATGCGCGAAATGCCTTAAAAATGGCTTTAAAATGGATTTGGAGCATGGAGACGATTATCTCGGGATTGCAAGATAACCAAACAAAACTTTTAGTGGATTTCTACTTATTTTATTAAATATCATCTCCACCAAACAGGACAAGCTTGCATCTGTTATAGTTTTGGAGAAAAATGTGTTCATTTCATGTATGCGCGAAATGCCTTAAAAATGGCTTTAAAATGGATTTGGAGCATGGAGACGATTATCTCGGGATTGCAAGATAACCAAACAAAACTTTTAGTGGATTTCTACTTATTTTATTAAATATCATCTCCACCAAACAGGACAAGCTTGCATCTGTTATAGTTTTGGAGAAAAATGTGTTCATTTCATGTATGCGCGAAATGCCTTAAAAATGGCTTTAAAATGGATTTGGAGCATGGAGACGATTATCTCGGGATTGCAAGATAACCAAACAAAACTTTTAGTGGATTTCTACTTATTTTATTAAATATCATCTCCACCAAACAGGACAAGCTTGCATCTGTTATAGTTTTGGAGAAAAATGTGTTCATTTCATGTATGCGCGAAATGCCTTAAAAATGGCTTTAAAATGGATTTGGAGCATGGAGACGATTATCTCGGGATTGCAAGATAACCAAACAAAACTTTTAGTGGATTTCTACTTATTTTATTAAATATCATCTCCACCAAACAGGACAAGCTTGCATCTGTTATAGTTTTGGAGAAAAATGTGTTCATTTCATGTATGCGCGAAATGCCTTAAAAATGGCTTTAAAATGGATTTGGAGCATGGAGACGATTATCTCGGGATTGCAAGATAACCAAACAAAACTTTTAGTGGATTTCTACTTATTTTATTAAATATCATCTCCACCAAACAGGACAAGCTTGCATCTGTTATAGTTTTGGAGAAAAATGTGTTCATTTCATGTATGCGCGAAATGCCTTAAAAATGGCTTTAAAATGGATTTGGAGCATGGAGACGATTATCTCGGGATTGCAAGATAACCAAACAAAACTTTTAGTGGATTTCTACTTATTTTATTAAATATCATCTCCACCAAACAGGACAAGCTTGCATCTGTTATAGTTTTGGAGAAAAATGTGTTCATTTCATGTATGCGCGAAATGCCTTAAAAATGGCTTTAAAATGGATTTGGAGCATGGAGACGATTATCTCGGGATTGCAAGATAACCAAACAAAACTTTTAGTGGATTTCTACTTATTTTATTAAATATCATCTCCACCAAACAGGACAAGCTTGCATCTGTTATAGTTTTGGAGAAAAATGTGTTCATTTCATGTATGCGCGAAATGCCTTAAAAATGGCTTTAAAATGGATTTGGAGCATGGAGACGATTATCTCGGGATTGCAAGATAACCAAACAAAACTTTTAGTGGATTTCTACTTATTTTATTAAATATCATCTCCACCAAACAGGACAAGCTTGCATCTGTTATAGTTTTGGAGAAAAATGTGTTCATTTCATGTATGCGCGAAATGCCTTAAAAATGGCTTTAAAATGGATTTGGAGCATGGAGACGATTATCTCGGGATTGCAAGATAACCAAACAAAACTTTTAGTGGATTTCTACTTATTTTATTAAATATCATCTCCACCAAACAGGACAAGCTTGCATCTGTTATAGTTTTGGAGAAAAATGTGTTCATTTCATGTATGCGCGAAATGCCTTAAAAATGGCTTTAAAATGGATTTGGAGCATGGAGACGATTATCTCGGGATTGCAAGATAACCAAACAAAACTTTTAGTGGATTTCTACTTATTTTATTAAATATCATCTCCACCAAACAGGACAAGCTTGCATCTGTTATAGTTTTGGAGAAAAATGTGTTCATTTCATGTATGCGCGAAATGCCTTAAAAATGGCTTTAAAATGGATTTGGAGCATGAGACGATTATCTCGGGATTGCAAGATAACCAAACAAAACTTTTAGTGGATTTCTACTTATTTTATTAAATATCATCTCCACCAAACAGGACAAGCTTGCATCTGTTATAGTTTTGGAGAAAAATGTGTTCATTTCATGTATGCGCGAAATGCCTTAAAAATGGCTTTAAAATGGATTTGGAGCATGGAGACGATTATCTCGGGATTGCAAGATAACCAAACAAAACTTTTAGTGGATTTCTACTTATTTTATTAAATATCATCTCCACCAAACAGGACAAGCTTGCATCTGTTATAGTTTTGGAGAAAAATGTGTTCATTTCATGTATGCGCGAAATGCCTTAAAAATGGCTTTAAAATGGATTTGGAGCATGGAGACGATTATCTCGGGATTGCAAGATAACCAAACAAAACTTTTAGTGGATTTCTACTTATTTTATTAAATATCATCTCCACCAAACAGGACAAGCTTGCATCTGTTATAGTTTTGGAGAAAAATGTGTTCATTTCATGTATGCGCGAAATGCCTTAAAAATGGCTTTAAAATGGATTTGGAGCATGGAGACGATTATCTCGGGATTGCAAGATAACCAAACAAAACTTTTAGTGGATTTCTACTTATTTTATTAAATATCATCTCCACCAAACAGGACAAGCTTGCATCTGTTATAGTTTTGGAGAAAAATGTGTTCATTTCATGTATGCGCGAAATGCCTTAAAAATGGCTTTAAAATGGATTTGGAGCATGGAGACGATTATCTCGGGATTGCAAGATAACCAAACAAAACTTTTAGTGGATTTCTACTTATTTTATTAAATATCATCTCCACCAAACAGGACAAGCTTGCATCTGTTATAGTTTTGGAGAAAAATGTGTTCATTTCATGTATGCGCGAAATGCCTTAAAAATGGCTTTAAAATGGATTTGGAGCATGGAGACGATTATCTCGGGATTGCAAGATAACCAAACAAAACTTTTAGTGGATTTCTACTTATTTTATTAAATATCATCTCCACCAAACAGGACAAGCTTGCATCTGTTATAGTTTTGGAGAAAAATGTGTTCATTTCATGTATGCGCGAAATGCCTTAAAAATGGCTTTAAAATGGATTTGGAAGCATGGAGACGATTATCTCGGGATTGCAAGATAACCAAACAAAACTTTTAGTGGATTTCTACTTATTTTATTAAATATCATCTCCACCAAACAGGACAAGCTTGCATCTGTTATAGTTTTTGGAGAAAAATGTGTTCATTTCATGTATGCGCGAAATGCCTTAAAAATGGCTTTAAAATGGATTTGGAGCATGGAGACGATTATCTCGGGATTGCAATATAACCAAACAAAACTTTTAGTGGATTTCTACTTATTTTATTAAATATCATCTCCACCAAACAGGACAAGCTTGCATCTGTTATAGTTTTGGAGAAAAATGTGTTCATTTCATGTATGCGCGAAATGCCTTAAAAATGGCTTTAAAATGGATTTGGAGCATGGAGACGATTATCTCGGGATTGCAAGATAACCAAACAAAACTTTTAGTGGATTTCTACTTATTTTATTAAATATCATCTCCACCAAACAGGAC
>NW_027443419.1:0-46552 GCF_048569485.1 Anomaloglossus baeobatrachus | reverse complement strand
GGCTTTAAAATGGATTTGGAGCATGGAGACGATTATCTCGGGATTGCAAGATAACCAAACAAAACTTTTAGTGGATTTCTACTTATTTTATTAAATATCATCTCCACCAAACAGGACAAGCTTGCATCTGTTATAGTTTTGGAGAAAAATGTGTTCATTTCATGTATGCGCGAAATGCCTTAAAATGGCTTTTAAAATGGATTTGGAGCATGGAGACGATTATCTCGGGATTGCAAGATAACCAAACAAAAGTTTTAGTGGATTTCTACTTATTTTATTAAATATCATCTCCACCAAACAGGACAAGCTTGCATCTGTTATAGTTTTGGAGAAAAATGTGTTCATTTCATGTATGCGCGAAATGCCTTAAAAATGGCTTTAAATGGATTTGGAGCATGGAGACGATTATCTCGGGATTGCAATATAACCAAACAAAACTTTTAGTGGATTTCTACTTATTTTATTAAATATCATCTCCACCAAACAGGACAAGCTTGCATCTGTTATAGTTTTGGAGAAAAATGTGTTCATTTCATGTATGCGCGAAATGCCTTAAAATGGCTTTAAAATGGATTTGGAGCATGGAGACGATTATCTCGGGATTGCAAGATAACCAAACAAAACTTTTAGTGGTTTTCTACTTATTTTATTAAATATCATCTCCACCAAACAGGACAAGCTTGCATCTGTTATAGTTTTGGAGAAAAATGTGTTCATTTCATGTATGCGCGAAATGCCTTAAAAATGGCTTTAAAATGGATTTGGAGCATGGAGACGATTATCTCGGGATTGCAAGATAACCAAACAAAACTTTTAGTGGATTTCTACTTATTTTATTAAATATCATCTCCACCAAACAGGACAAGCTTGCATCTGTTATAGTTTTGGAGAAAAATGTGTTCATTTCATGTATGCGCGAAATGCCTTAAAAATGGCTTTAAAATGGATTTGGAGCATGGAGACGATTATCTCGGGATTGCAAGATAACCAAACAAAACTTTTAGTGGATTTCTACTTATTTTATTAAATATCATCTCCACCAAACAGGACAAGCTTGCATCTGTTATAGTTTTGGAGAAAAATGTGTTCATTTCATGTATGCGCGAAATGCCTTAAAAATGGCTTTAAAATGGATTTGGAGCATGGAGACGATTATCTCGGGATTGCAATATAACCAAACAAAACTTTTAGTGGATTTCTACTTATTTTATTAAATATCATCTCCACCAAACAGGACAAGCTTGCATCTGTTATAGTTTTGGAGAAAAATGTGTTCATTTCATGTATGCGCGAAATGCCTTAAAAATGGCTTTAAAATAAATTTGGAGCATGGAGACGATTATCTCGGGATTGCAAGATAACCAAACAAAACTTTTAGTGGATTTCTACTTATTTTATTAAATATCATCTCCACCAAACAGGACAAGCTTGCATCTGTTATAGTTTTGGAGAAAAATGTGTTCATTTCATGTATGCGCGAAATGCCTTAAAAATGGCTTTAAAATGGATTTGGAGCATGGAGACGATTATCTCGGGATTGCAAGATAACCAAACAAAACTTTTAGTGGATTTCTACTTATTTTATTAAATATCATCTCCACCAAACAGGACAAGCTTGCATCTGTTATAGTTTTGGAGAAAAATGTGTTCATTTCATGTATGCGCGAAATGCCTTAAAAATGGCTTTAAAATGGATTTGGAGCATGGAGACGATTATCTCGGGATTGCAAGATAACCAAACAAAACTTTTAGTGGATTTCTACTTATTTTATTAAATATCATCTCCACCAAACAGGACAAGCTTGCATCTGTTATAGTTTTGGAGAAAAATGTGTTCATTTCATGTATGCGCGAAATGCCTTAAAAATGGCTTTAAAATGGATTTGGAGCATGGAGACGATTATCTCGGGATTGCAAGATAACCAAACAAAACTTTTAGTGGATTTCTACTTATTTATTAAATATCATCTCCACCAAACAGGACAAGCTTGCATCTGTTATAGTTTTGGAGAAAAATGTGTTCATTTCATGTATGCGCGAAATGCCTTAAAAATGGCTTTAAAAATGGATTTGGAGCATGGAGACGATTATCTCGGGATTGCAAGATAACCAAACAAAACTTTTAGTGGATTTCTACTTATTTTATTAAATATCATCTCCACCAAACAGGACAAGCTTGCATCTGTTATAGTTTTGGAGAAAAATGTGTTCATTTCATGTATGCGCGAAATGCCTTAAAAATGGCTTTAAAATGGATTTGGAGCATGGAGACGATTATCTCGGATTGCAAGATAACCAAACAAAACTTTTAGTGGATTTCTACTTATTTTATTAAATATCATCTCCACCAAACAGGACAAGCTTGCATCTGTTATAGTTTTGGAGAAAAATGTGTTCATTTCATGTATGCGCGAAATGCCTTAAAAATGGCTTTAAAATGGATTTGGAGCATGGAGACGATTATCTCGGGATTGCAAGATAACCAAACAAAACTTTTAGTGGATTTCTACTTATTTTATTAAATATCATCTCCACCAAACAGGACAAGCTTGCATCTGTTATAGTTTTGGAGAAAAATGTGTTCATTTCATGTATGCGCGAAATGCCTTAAAAATGGCTTTAAAATGGATTTGGAGCATGGAGACGATTATCTCGGGATTGCAAGATAACCAAACAAAACTTTTAGTGGATTTCTACTTATTTTATTAAATATCATCTCCACCAAACAGGACAAGCTTGCATCTGTTATAGTTTTGGAGAAAAATGTGTTCATTTCATGTATGCGCGAAATGCCTTAAAAATGGCTTTAAAATGGATTTGGAGCATGGAGACGATTATCTCGGGATTGCAAGATAACCAAACAAAACTTTTAGTGGATTTCTACTTATTTTATTAAATATCATCTCCACCAAACAGGACAAGCTTGCATCTGTTATAGTTTTGGAGAAAAATGTGTTCATTTCATGTATGCGCGAAATGCCTTAAAAATGGCTTTAAAATGGATTTGGAGCATGGAGACGATTATCTCGGGATTGCAAGATAACCAAACAAAACTTTTAGTGGATTTCTACTTATTTTATTAAATATCATCTCCACCAAACAGGACAAGCTTGCATCTGTTATAGTTTTGGAGAAAAATGTGTTCATTTCATGTATGCGCGAAATGCCTTAAAAATGGCTTTAAAATGGATTTGGAGCATGGAGACGATTATCTCGGGATTGCAAGATAACCAAACAAAACTTTTAGTGGATTTCTACTTATTTTATTAAATATCATCTCCACCAAACAGGACAAGCTTGCATCTGTTATAGTTTTGGAGAAAAATGTGTTCATTTCATGTATGCGCGAAATGCCTTAAAAATGGCTTTAAAATGGATTTGGAGCATGGAGACGATTATCTCGGGATTGCAAGATAACCAAACAAAACTTTTAGTGGATTTCTACTTATTTTATTAAATATCATCTCCACCAAACAGGACAAGCTTGCATCTGTTATAGTTTTGGAGAAAAATGTGTTCATTTCATGTATGCGCGAAATGCCTTAAAAATGGCTTTAAAATGGATTTGGAGCATGGAGACGATTATCTCGGGATTGCAAGATAACCAAACAAAACTTTTAGTGGATTTCTACTTATTTTATTAAATATCATCTCCACCAAACAGGACAAGCTTGCATCTGTTATAGTTTTGGAGAAAAATGTGTTCATTTCATGTATGCGCGAAATGCCTTAAAAATGGCTTTAAAATGGATTTGGAGCATGGAGACGATTATCTCGGGATTGCAAGATAACCAAACAAAACTTTTAGTGGATTTCTACTTATTTTATTAAATATCATCTCCACCAAACAGGACAAGCTTGCATCTGTTATAGTTTTGGAGAAAAATGTGTTCATTTCATGTATGCGCGAAATGCCTTAAAAATGGCTTTAAAATGGATTTGGAGCATGGAGACGATTATCTCGGGATTGCAAGATAACCAAACAAAACTTTTAGTGGATTTCTACTTATTTTATTAAATATCATCTCCACCAAACAGGACAAGCTTGCATCTGTTATAGTTTTGGAGAAAAATGTGTTCATTTCATGTATGCGCGAAATGCCTTAAAAATGGCTTTAAAATGGATTTGGAGCATGGAGACGATTATCTCGGGATTGCAAGATAACCAAACAAAACTTTTAGTGGATTTCTACTTATTTTATTAAATATCATCTCCACCAAACAGGACAAGCTTGCATCTGTTATAGTTTTGGAGAAAAATGTGTTCATTTCATGTATGCGCGAAATGCCTTAAAAATGGCTTTAAAATGGATTTGGAGCATGGAGACGATTATCTCGGGATTGCAAGATAACCAAACAAAACTTTTAGTGGATTTCTACTTATTTTATTAAATATCATCTCCACCAAACAGGACAAGCTTGCATCTGTTATAGTTTTGGAGAAAAATGTGTTCATTTCATGTATGCGCGAAATGCCTTAAAAATGGCTTTAAAATGGATTTGGAGCATGGAGACGATTATCTCGGGATTGCAAGATAACCAAACAAAACTTTTAGTGGATTTCTACTTATTTTATTAAATATCATCTCCACCAAACAGGACAAGCTTGCATCTGTTATAGTTTTGGAGAAAAATGTGTTCATTTCATGTATGCGCGAAATGCCTTAAAAATGGCTTTAAAATGGATTTGGAGCATGGAGACGATTATCTCGGGATTGCAAGATAACCAAACAAAACTTTTAGTGGATTTCTACTTATTTTATTAAATATCATCTCCACCAAACAGGACAAGCTTGCATCTGTTATAGTTTTGGAGAAAAATGTGTTCATTTCATGTATGCGCGAAATGCCTTAAAAATGGCTTTAAAATGGATTTGGAGCATGGAGACGATTATCTCGGGATTGCAAGATAACCAAACAAAACTTTTAGTGGATTTCTACTTATTTTATTAAATATCATCTCCACCAAACAGGACAAGCTTGCATCTGTTATAGTTTTGGAGAAAAATGTGTTCATTTCATGTATGCGCGAAATGCCTTAAAAATGGCTTTAAAATGGATTTGGAGCATGGAGACGATTATCTCGGGATTGCAAGATAACCAAACAAAACTTTTAGTGGATTTCTACTTATTTTATTAAATATCATCTCCACCAAACAGGACAAGCTTGCATCTGTTATAGTTTTGGAGAAAAATGTGTTCATTTCATGTATGCGCGAAATGCCTTAAAAATGGCTTTAAAATGGATTTGGAGCATGGAGACGATTATCTCGGGATTGCAAGATAACCAAACAAAACTTTTAGTGGATTTCTACTTATTTTATTAAATATCATCTCCACCAAACAGGACAAGCTTGCATCTGTTATAGTTTTGGAGAAAAATGTGTTCATTTCATGTATGCGCGAAATGCCTTAAAAATGGCTTTAAAATGGATTTGGAGCATGGAGACGATTATCTCGGGATTGCAAGATAACCAAACAAAACTTTTAGTGGATTTCTACTTATTTTATTAAATATCATCTCCACCAAACAGGACAAGCTTGCATCTGTTATAGTTTTGGAGAAAAATGTGTTCATTTCATGTATGCGCGAAATGCCTTAAAAATGGCTTTAAAATGGATTTGGAGCATGGAGACGATTATCTCGGGATTGCAAGATAACCAAACAAAACTTTTAGTGGATTTCTACTTATTTTATTAAATATCATCTCCACCAAACAGGACAAGCTTGCATCTGTTATAGTTTTGGAGAAAAATGTGTTCATTTCATGTATGCGCGAAATGCCTTAAAAATGGCTTTAAAATGGATTTGGAGCATGGAGACGATTATCTCGGGATTGCAAGATAACCAAACAAAACTTTTAGTGGATTTCTACTTATTTTATTAAATATCATCTCCACCAAACAGGACAAGCTTGCATCTGTTATAGTTTTGGAGAAAAATGTGTTCATTTCATGTATGCGCGAAATGCCTTAAAAATGGCTTTAAAATGGATTTGGAGCATGGAGACGATTATCTCGGGATTGCAAGATAACCAAACAAAACTTTTAGTGGATTTCTACTTATTTTATTAAATATCATCTCCACCAAACAGGACAAGCTTGCATCTGTTATAGTTTTGGAGAAAAATGTGTTCATTTCATGTATGCGCGAAATGCCTTAAAAATGGCTTTAAAATGGATTTGGAGCATGGAGACGATTATCTCGGGATTGCAAGATAACCAAACAAAACTTTTAGTGGATTTCTACTTATTTTATTAAATATCATCTCCACCAAACAGGACAAGCTTGCATCTGTTATAGTTTTGGAGAAAAATGTGTTCATTTCATGTATGCGCGAAATGCCTTAAAAATGGCTTTAAAATGGATTTGGAGCATGGAGACGATTATCTCGGGATTGCAAGATAACCAAACAAAACTTTTAGTGGATTTCTACTTATTTTATTAAATATCATCTCCACCAAACAGGACAAGCTTGCATCTGTTATAGTTTTGGAGAAAAATGTGTTCATTTCATGTATGCGCGAAATGCCTTAAAAATGGCTTTAAAATGGATTTGGAGCATGGAGACGATTATCTCGGGATTGCAAGATAACCAAACAAAACTTTTAGTGGATTTCTACTTATTTTATTAAATATCATCTCCACCAAACAGGACAAGCTTGCATCTGTTATAGTTTTGGAGAAAAATGTGTTCATTTCATGTATGCGCGAAATGCCTTAAAAATGGCTTTAAAATGGATTTGGAGCATGGAGACGATTATCTCGGGATTGCAAGATAACCAAACAAAACTTTTAGTGGATTTCTACTTATTTTATTAAATATCATCTCCACCAAACAGGACAAGCTTGCATCTGTTATAGTTTTGGAGAAAAATGTGTTCATTTCATGTATGCGCGAAATGCCTTAAAAATGGCTTTAAAATGGATTTGGAGCATGGAGACGATTATCTCGGGATTGCAAGATAACCAAACAAAACTTTTAGTGGATTTCTACTTATTTTATTAAATATCATCTCCACCAAACAGGACAAGCTTGCATCTGTTATAGTTTTGGAGAAAAATGTGTTCATTTCATGTATGCGCGAAATGCCTTAAAAATGGCTTTAAAATGGATTTGGAGCATGGAGACGATTATCTCGGGATTGCAAGATAACCAAACAAAACTTTTAGTGGATTTCTACTTATTTTATTAAATATCATCTCCACCAAACAGGACAAGCTTGCATCTGTTATAGTTTTGGAGAAAAATGTGTTCATTTCATGTATGCGCGAAATGCCTTAAAAATGGCTTTAAAATGGATTTGGAGCATGGAGACGATTATCTCGGGATTGCAAGATAACCAAACAAAACTTTTAGTGGATTTCTACTTATTTTATTAAATATCATCTCCACCAAACAGGACAAGCTTGCATCTGTTATAGTTTTGGAGAAAAATGTGTTCATTTCATGTATGCGCGAAATGCCTTAAAAATGGCTTTAAAATGGATTTGGAGCATGGAGACGATTATCTCGGGATTGCAAGATAACCAAACAAAACTTTTAGTGGATTTCTACTTATTTTATTAAATATCATCTCCACCAAACAGGACAAGCTTGCATCTGTTATAGTTTTGGAGAAAAATGTGTTCATTTCATGTATGCGCGAAATGCCTTAAAAATGGCTTTAAAATGGATTTGGAGCATGGAGACGATTATCTCGGGATTGCAAGATAACCAAACAAAACTTTTAGTGGATTTCTACTTATTTTATTAAATATCATCTCCACCAAACAGGACAAGCTTGCATCTGTTATAGTTTTGGAGAAAAATGTGTTCATTTCATGTATGCGCGAAATGCCTTAAAAATGGCTTTAAAATGGATTTGGAGCATGGAGACGATTATCTCGGGATTGCAAGATAACCAAACAAAACTTTTAGTGGATTTCTACTTATTTTATTAAATATCATCTCCACCAAACAGGACAAGCTTGCATCTGTTATAGTTTTGGAGAAAAATGTGTTCATTTCATGTATGCGCGAAATGCCTTAAAAATGGCTTTAAAATGGATTTGGAGCATGGAGACGATTATCTCGGGATTGCAAGATAACCAAACAAAACTTTTAGTGGATTTCTACTTATTTTATTAAATATCATCTCCACCAAACAGGACAAGCTTGCATCTGTTATAGTTTTGGAGAAAAATGTGTTCATTTCATGTATGCGCGAAATGCCTTAAAAATGGCTTTAAAATGGATTTGGAGCATGGAGACGATTATCTCGGGATTGCAAGATAACCAAACAAAACTTTTAGTGGATTTCTACTTATTTTATTAAATATCATCTCCACCAAACAGGACAAGCTTGCATCTGTTATAGTTTTGGAGAAAAATGTGTTTCATTTCATGTATGCGCGAAATGCCTTAAAAATGGCTTTAAAATGGATTTGGAGCATGGAGACGATTATCTCGGGATTGCAAGATAACCAAACAAAACTTTTAGTGGATTTCTACTTATTTTATTAAATATCATCTCCACCAAACAGGACAAGCTTGCATCTGTTATAGTTTTGGAGAAAAATGTGTTCATTTCATGTATGCGCGAAATGCCTTAAAATGGCTTTAAAATGGATTTGGAGCATGGAGACGATTATCTCGGGATTGCAATATAACCAAACAAAACTTTTAGTGGATTTCTACTTATTTTATTAAATATCATCTCCACCAAACAGGACAAGCTTGCATCTGTTATAGTTTTGGAGAAAAATGTGTTCATTTCATGTATGCGCGAAATGCCTTAAAAATGGCTTTAAAATGGATTTGGAGCATGGAGACGATTATCTCGGGATTGCAAGATAACCAAACAAAACTTTTAGTGGATTTCTACTTATTTTATTAAATATCATCTCCACCAAACAGGACAAGCTTGCATCTGTTATAGTTTTGGAGAAAAATGTGTTCATTTCATGTATGCGCGAAATGCCTTAAAAATGGCTTTAAAATGGATTTGGAGCATGGAGACGATTATCTCGGGATTGCAAGATAACCAAACAAAACTTTTAGTGGATTTCTACTTATTTTATTAAATATCATCTCCACCAAACAGGACAAGCTTGCATCTGTTATAGTTTTGGAGAAAAATGTGTTCATTTCATGTATGCGCGAAATGCCTTAAAAATGGCTTTAAAATGGATTTGGAGCATGGAGACGATTATCTCGGGATTGCAAGATAACCAAACAAAACTTTTAGTGGATTTCTACTTATTTTATTAAATATCATCTCCACCAAACAGGACAAGCTTGCATATGTTATAGTTTTGGAGAAAAATGTGTTCATTTCATGTATGCGCGAAATGCCTTAAAAATGGCTTTAAAATGGATTTGGAGCATGGAGACGATTATCTCGGGATTGCAATATAACCAAACAAAACTTTTAGTGGATTTCTACTTATTTTATTAAATATCATCTCCACCAAACAGGACAAGCTTGCATCTGTTATAGTTTTGGAGAAAAATGTGTTCATTTCATGTATGCGCGAAATGCCTTAAAAATGGCTTTAAAATGGATTTGGAGCATGGAGACGATTATCTCGGGATTGCAAGATAACCAAACAAAACTTTTAGTGGATTTCTACTTATTTTATTAAATATCATCTCCACCAAACAGGACAAGCTTGCATCTGTTATAGTTTTGGAGAAAAATGTGTTCATTTCATGTATGCGCGAAATGCCTTAAAAATGGCTTTAAAATGGATTTGGAGCATGGAGACGATTATCTCGGGATTGCAAGATAACCAAACAAAACTTTTAGTGGATTTCTACTTATTTTATTAAATATCATCTCCACCAAACAGGACAAGCTTGCATATGTTATAGTTTTGGAGAAAAATGTGTTCATTTCATGTATGCGCGAAATGCCTTAAAAATGGCTTTAAAATGGATTTGGAGCATGGAGACGATTATCTCGGGATTGCAATATAACCAAACAAAACTTTTAGTGGATTTCTACTTATTTTATTAAATATCATCTCCACCAAACAGGACAAGCTTGCATCTGTTATAGTTTTGGAGAAAAATGTGTTCATTTCATGTATGCGCGAAATGCCTTAAAAATGGCTTTAAAATGGATTTGGAGCATGGAGACGATTATCTCGGGATTGCAAGATAACCAAACAAAACTTTTAGTGGATTTCTACTTATTTTATTAAATATCATCTCCACCAAACAGGACAAGCTTGCATCTGTTATAGTTTTGGAGAAAAATGTGTTCATTTCATGTATGCGCGAAATGCCTTAAAAATGGCTTTAAAATGGATTTGGAGCATGGAGACGATTATCTCGGGATTGCAAGATAACCAAACAAAACTTTTAGTGGATTTCTACTTATTTTATTAAATATCATCTCCACCAAACAGGACAAGCTTGCATCTGTTATAGTTTTGGAGAAAAATGTGTTCATTTCATGTATGCGCGAAATGCCTTAAAAATGGCTTTAAAATGGATTTGGAGCATGGAGACGATTATCTCGGGATTGCAAGATAACCAAACAAAACTTTTAGTGGATTTCTACTTATTTTATTAAATATCATCTCCACCAAACAGGACAAGCTTGCATCTGTTATAGTTTTGGAGAAAAATGTGTTCATTTCATGTATGCGCGAAATGCCTTAAAAATGGCTTTAAAATGGATTTGGAGCATGGAGACGATTATCTCGGGATTGCAAGATAACCAAACAAAACTTTTAGTGGATTTCTACTTATTTTATTAAATATCATCTCCACCAAACAGGACAAGCTTGCATCTGTTATAGTTTTGGAGAAAAATGTGTTCATTTCATGTATGCGCGAAATGCCTTAAAAATGGCTTTAAAATGGATTTGGAGCATGGAGACGATTATCTCGGGATTGCAAGATAACCAAACAAAACTTTTAGTGGATTTCTACTTATTTTATTAAATATCATCTCCACCAAACAGGACAAGCTTGCATCTGTTATAGTTTTGGAGAAAAATGTGTTCATTTCATGTATGCGCGAAATGCCTTAAAAATGGCTTTAAAATGGATTTGGAGCATGGAGACGATTATCTCGGGATTGCAAGATAACCAAACAAAACTTTTAGTGGATTTCTACTTATTTTATTAAATATCATCTCCACCAAACAGGACAAGCTTGCATCTGTTATAGTTTTGGAGAAAAATGTGTTCATTTCATGTATGCGCGAAATGCCTTAAAAATGGCTTTAAAATGGATTTGGAGCATGGAGACGATTATCTCGGGATTGCAAGATAACCAAACAAAACTTTTAGTGGATTTCTACTTATTTTATTAAATATCATCTCCACCAAACAGGACAAGCTTGCATCTGTTATAGTTTTGGAGAAAAATGTGTTCATTTCATGTATGCGCGAAATGCCTTAAAAATGGCTTTAAAATGGATTTGGAGCATGGAGACGATTATCTCGGGATTGCAATATAACCAAACAAAACTTTTAGTGGATTTCTACTTATTTTATTAAATATCATCTCCACCAAACAGGACAAGCTTGCATCTGTTATAGTTTTGGAGAAAAATGTGTTAATTTCATGTATGCGCGAAATGCCTTAAAAATGGCTTTAAAATGGATTTGGAGCATGGAGACGATTATCTCGGGATTGCAAGATAACCAAACAAAACTTTTAGTGGATTTCTACTTATTTTATTAAATATCATCTCCACCAAACAGGACAAGCTTGCATCTGTTATAGTTTTGGAGAAAAATGTGTTCATTTCATGTATGCGCGAAATGCCTTAAAAATGGCTTTAAAATGGATTTGGAGCATGGAGACGATTATCTCGGGATTGCAAGATAACCAAACAAAACTTTTAGTGGATTTCTACTTATTTTATTAAATATCATCTCCACCAAACAGGACAAGCTTGCATCTGTTATAGTTTTGGAGAAAAATGTGTTCATTTCATGTATGCGCGAAATGCCTTAAAAATGGCTTTAAAATGGATTTGGAGCATGGAGACGATTATCTCGGGATTGCAAGATAACCAAACAAAACTTTTAGTGGATTTCTACTTATTTTATTAAATATCATCTCCACCAAACAGGACAAGCTTGCATCTGTTATAGTTTTGGAGAAAAATGTGTTCATTTCATGTATGCGCGAAATGCCTTAAAAATGGCTTTAAAATGGATTTGGAGCATGGAGACGATTATCTCGGGATTGCAATATAACCAAACAAAACTTTTAGTGGATTTCTACTTATTTTATTAAATATCATCTCCACCAAACAGGACAAGCTTGCATCTGTTATAGTTTTGGAGAAAAATGTGTTCATTTCATGTATGCGCGAAATGCCTTAAAAATGGCTTTAAAATGGATTTGGAGCATGGAGACGATTATCTCGGGATTGCAAGATAACCAAACAAAACTTTTAGTGGATTTCTACTTATTTTATTAAATATCATCTCCACCAAACAGGACAAGCTTGCACATTTTTGGAGAAAAATGTGTTCATTTCATGTATGCGCGAAATGCCTTAAAAATGGCTTTAAAATGGATTTGGAGCATGGAGACGATTATCTCGGGATTGCAAGATAACCAAACAAAACTTTTAGTGGATTTCTACTTATTTTATTAAATATCATCTCCACCAAACAGGACAAGCTTGCATCTGTTATAGTTTTGGAGAAAAATGTGTTCATTTCATGTATGCGCGAAATGCCTTAAAAATGGCTTTAAAATGGATTTGGAGCATGGAGACGATTATCTCGGGATTGCAAGATAACCAAACAAAACTTTTAGTGGATTTCTACTTATTTTATTAAATATCATCTCCACCAAACAGGACAAGCTTGCATCTGTTATAGTTTTGGAGAAAAATGTGTTCATTTCATGTATGCGCGAAATGCCTTAAAAATGGCTTTAAAATGGATTTGGAGCATGGAGACGATTATCTCGGGATTGCAATATAACCAAACAAAACGTTTAGTGGATTTCTACTTATTTTATTAAATATCATCTCCACCAAACAGGACAAGCTTGCATCTGTTATAGTTTTGGAGAAAAATGTGTTCATTTCATGTATGCGCGAAATGCCTTAAAAATGGCTTTAAAATGGATTTGGAGCATGGAGACGATTATCTCGGGATTGCAAGATAACCAAACAAAACTTTTAGTGGATTTCTACTTATTTTATTAAATATCATCTCCACCAAACAGGACAAGCTTGCATCTGTTATAGTTTTGGAGAAAAATGTGTTCATTTCATGTATGCGCGAAATGCCTTAAAAATGGCTTTAAAATGGATCTGGAGCATGGAGACGATTATCTCGGGATTGCAAGATAACCAAACAAAACTTTTAGTGGATTTCTACTTATTTTATTAAATATCATCTCCACCAAACAGGACAAGCTTGCATCTGTTATAGTTTTGGAGAAAAATGTGTTCATTTCATGTATGCGCGAAATGCCTTAAAAATGGCTTTAAAATGGATTTGGAGCATGGAGACGATTATCTCGGGATTGCAAGATAACCAAACAAAACTTTTAGTGGATTTCTACTTATTTTATTAAATATCATCTCCACCAAACAGGACAAGCTTGCATCTGTTATAGTTTTGGAGAAAAATGTGTTCATTTCATGTATGCGCGAAATGCCTTAAAAATGGCTTTAAAATGGATTTGGAGCATGGAGACGATTATCTCGGGATTGCAATATAACCAAACAAAACTTTTAGTGGATTTCTACTTATTTTATTAAATATCATCTCCACCAAACAGGACAAGCTTGCATCTGTTATAGTTTTGGAGAAAAATGTGTTCATTTCATGTATGCGCGAAATGCCTTAAAAATGGCTTTAAAATGGATTTGGAGCATGGAGACGATTATCTCGGGATTGCAAGATAACCAAACAAAACTTTTAGTGGATTTCTACTTATTTTATTAAATATCATCTCCACCAAACAGGACAAGCTTGCATCTGTTATAGTTTTGGAGAAAAATGTGTTCATTTCATGTATGCGCGAAATGCCTTAAAAATGGCTTTAAAATGGATTTGGAGCATGGAGACGATTATCTCGGGATTGCAAGATAACCAAACAAAACTTTTAGTGGATTTCTACTTATTTTATTAAATATCATCTCCACCAAACAGGACAAGCTTGCACATTTTTGGAGAAAAATGTGTTCATTTCATGTATGCGCGAAATGCCTTAAAAATGGCTTTAAAATGGATTTGGAGCATGGAGACGATTATCTCGGGATTGCAAGATAACCAAACAAAACTTTTAGTGGATTTCTACTTATTTTATTAAATATCATCTCCACCAAACAGGACAAGCTTGCATCTGTTATAGTTTTGGAGAAAAATGTGTTCATTTCATGTATGCGCGAAATGCCTTAAAAATGGCTTTAAAATGGATTTGGAGCATGGAGACGATTATCTCGGGATTGCAAGATAACCAAACAAAACTTTTAGTGGATTTCTACTTATTTTATTAAATATCATCTCCACCAAACAGGACAAGCTTGCATCTGTTATAGTTTTGGAGAAAAATGTGTTCATTTCATGTATGCGCGAAATGCCTTAAAAATGGCTTTAAAATGGATTTGGAGCATGGAGACGATTATCTCGGGATTGCAATATAACCAAACAAAACGTTTAGTGGATTTCTACTTATTTTATTAAATATCATCTCCACCAAACAGGACAAGCTTGCATCTGTTATAGTTTTGGAGAAAAATGTGTTCATTTCATGTATGCGCGAAATGCCTTAAAAATGGCTTTAAAATGGATTTGGAGCATGGAGACGATTATCTCGGGATTGCAAGATAACCAAACAAAACTTTTAGTGGATTTCTACTTATTTTATTAAATATCATCTCCACCAAACAGGACAAGCTTGCATCTGTTATAGTTTTGGAGAAAAATGTGTTCATTTCATGTATGCGCGAAATGCCTTAAAAATGGCTTTAAAATGGATTTGGAGCATGGAGACGATTATCTCGGGATTGCAAGATAACCAAACAAAACTTTTAGTGGATTTCTACTTATTTTATTAAATATCATCTCCACCAAACAGGACAAGCTTGCATCTGTTATAGTTTTGGAGAAAAATGTGTTCATTTCATGTATCCGCGAAATGCCTTAACAATGGCTTTAAAATGGATTTGGAGCATGGAGACGATTATCTCGGGATTGCAATATAACCAAACAAAACTTTTAGTGGATTTCTACTTATTTTATTAAATATCATCTCCACCAAACAGGACAAGCTTGCATCTGTTATAGTTTTGGAGAAAAATGTGTTCATTTCATGTATGCGCGAAATGCCTTAAAAATGGCTTTAAAATGGATTTGGAGCATGGAGACGATTATCTCGGGATTGCAAGATAACCAAACAAAACTTTTAGTGGATTTCTACTTATTTTATTAAATATCATCTCCACCAAACAGGACAAGCTTGCATCTGTTATAGTTTTGGAGAAAAATGTGTTCATTTCATGTATGCGCGAAATGCCTTAAAAATGGCTTTAAAATGGATTTGGAGCATGGAGACGATTATCTCGGGATTGCAAGATAACCAAACAAAACTTTTAGTGGATTTCTACTTATTTTATTAAATATCATCTCCACCAAACAGGACAAGCTTGCATCTGTTATAGTTTTGGAGAAAAATGTGTTCATTTCATGTATGCGCGAAATGCCTTAAAAATGGCTTTAAAATGGATTTGGAGCATGGAGACGATTATCTCGGGATTGCAAGATAACCAAACAAAACTTTTAGTGGATTTCTACTTATTTTATTAAATATCATCTCCACCAAACAGGACAAGCTTGCATCTGTTATAGTTTTGGAGAAAAATGTGTTCATTTCATGTATGCGCGAAATGCCTTAAAAATGGCTTTAAAATGGATTTGGAGCATGGAGACGATTATCTCGGGATTGCAATATAACCAAACAAAACTTTTAGTGGATTTCTACTTTTTTTATTAAATATCATCTCCACCAAACAGGACAAGCTTGCATCTGTTATAGTTTTGGAGAAAAATGTGTTCATTTCATGTATGCGCGAAATGCCTTAAAAATGGCTTTAAAATGGATTTGGAGCATGGAGACGATTATCTCGGGATTGCAAGATAACCAAACAAAACTTTTAGTGGATTTCTACTTATTTTATTAAATATCATCTCCACCAAACAGGACAAGCTTGCATCTGTTATAGTTTTGGAGAAAAATGTGTTCATTTCATGTATGCGCGAAATGCCTTAAAAAATGGCTTTAAAATGGATTTGGAGCATGGAGACGATTATCTCGGGATTGCAAGATAACCAAACAAAACTTTTAGTGGATTTCTACTTATTTTATTAAATATCATCTCCACCAAACAGGACAAGCTTGCATCTGTTATAGTTTTGGAGAAAAATGTGTTCATTTCATGTATGCGCGAAATGCCTTAAAAATGGCTTTAAAATGGATTTGGAGCATGGAGACGATTATCTCGGGATTGCAAGATAACCAAACAAAACTTTTAGTGGATTTCTACTTATTTTATTAAATATCATCTCCACCAAACAGGACAAGCTTGCATCTGTTATAGTTTTGGAGAAAAATGTGTTCATTTCATGTATGCGCGAAATGCCTTAAAAATGGCTTTAAAATGGATTTGGAGCATGGAGACGATTATCTCGGGATTGCAATATAACCAAACAAAACTTTTAGTGGATTTCTACTTATTTTATTAAATATCATCTCCACCAAACAGGACAAGCTTGCATCTGTTATAGTTTTGGAGAAAAATGTGTTCATTTCATGTATGCGCGAAATGCCTTAAAAATGGCTTTAAAATGGATTTGGAGCATGGAGACGATTATCTCGGGATTGCAAGATAACCAAACAAAACTTTTAGTGGATTTCTACTTATTTTATTAAATATCATCTCCACCAAACAGGACAAGCTTGCATCTGTTATAGTTTTGGAGAAAAATGTGTTCATTTCATGTATGCGCGAAATGCCTTAAAAATGGCTTTAACCCCTTCAGCCCCCGGGCACTTTCCGTTTTTGCGTTTTTGTTTTTTGCTCCTTTTCTTCCAAGAGCCGTAACTTTTTTATTATTCCGTCAATCTTGCCATATGAGGGCTTGTTTTTTGCGGGACGAGTTGTACTTTTAAATGAAATCAAAAGTTTTACCATATAGTGTACTGGAAAACGGCAAAAAAATTCCAAGTGCGGAAAAATTGCAAAAAAAGTGGGATCGTACAATAGTTTTTGGGATATTTTATTCACGGTGTTCACTATATGGTAAAACTGATGTCTGGGTGTGATGCCTCAGGTCGGTGCGAGTTTGTAGACACCAAACATGTATAGGTTTACTTGTATCTAAGGGGTTAAAAAAAATTCACAAGTTTGTCCAATAAAAGTGGCGCACGTTTTGCGCCATTTTCCGAAACACGTAGAGTTCTTATTTTTTGGGATCAATGGCTCAGTGATGGCTTATTTTTTGCGTCTCGAGCTGACGTTTATAATGGTATAATTTTTGCGCAGATGCTACGTTTTGATCGCCTGTTATTGCATTTTGCGCAAAACTTGCGGCGACCAAAAAACGTAATTTTGGCGTTTGGAATTTTTTTGCCACTACGCCGTTTACCAATCAGAATAATTGATTTTATATTTTGATAGATCGGGCATTTCTGAACGCGGCGATACCAAATATGTGTATATTTATTTATTTTTTAACCCTTTAATTTTCAATGGGGGGAAAGGGGGGTGATTTGAACTTTTAGGTTTTTTGTTTTTTTTTTTATTTTTTAAAACTTTTTTTTTTACTTTTTTTTTTTATTTTACTAGTCCCCCTAGGGGGCTATAGCAATCAGCAATCCGATCGCTGATCGCTATCTGCTGATCACAGCAATACCGCTGTAATCAGCAGATTCACTCACTTTGGTTTTCCCTCTGCTCTCGGCCGAGGGAAAATGAAAGTGAAAGATCATAGCAGCAGGCGTCATCACATGACCCTGTGCTACGATGGCAACCACCGATAGTCACGTGATAACACACGTGACTTCCGGTGGGGGCGGCGGTAAGTAACAAACATGGCCGCGCGCATTTAAATCTTGCTGCCAGACTTTGGCAGCAAGATTTAAGGGGTTAATGGCCGCGGGTGGAAGCGATTCCACCCGCGGCTAGCAGGCACACATGTCAGCTGTTGAAAACAGCTGATATGTGTGCCGATCCACGCCGCCTGCCCGCGGCAGGGGGCGGGGCTTAACGGGACACGATCTATGACGGATAGATCCGTCCAAGGTCGTGAAGGGGTTAAAATGGATTTGGAGCATGGAGACGATTATCTCGGGATTGCAAGATAACCAAACAAAACTTTTAGTGGATTTCTACTTATTTTATTAAATATCATCTCCACCAAACAGGACAAGCTTGCATCTGTTATAGTTTTGGAGAAAAATGTGTTCATTTCATGTATGCGCGAAATGCCTTAAAAATGGCTTTAAAATGGATTTGGAGCATGGAGACGATTATCTCGGGATTGCAATATAACCAAACAAAACTTTTAGTGGATTTCTACTTATTTTATTAAATATCATCTCCACCAAACAGGACAAGCTTGCATCTGTTATAGTTTTGGAGAAAAATGTGTTCATTTCATGTATGCGCGAAATGCCTTAAAAATGGCTTTAAAATGGATTTGGAGCATGGAGACGATTATCTCGGGATTGCAAGATAACCAAACAAAACTTTTAGTGGATTTCTACTTATTTTATTAAATATCATCTCCACCAAACAGGACAAGCTTGCATCTGTTATAGTTTTGGAGAAAAATGTGTTCATTTCATGTATGCGCGAAATGCCTTAAAAATGGCTTTAAAATGGATTTGGAGCATGGAGACGATTATCTCGGGATTGCAAGATAACCAAACAAAACTTTTAGTGGATTTCTACTTATTTTATTAAATATCATCTCCACCAAACAGGACAAGCTTGCATCTGTTATAGTTTTGGAGAAAAATGTGTTCATTTCATGTATGCGCGAAATGCCTTAAAAATGGCTTTAAAATGGATTTGGAGCATGGAGACGATTATCTCGGGATTGCAATATAACCAAACAAAACTTTTAGTGGATTTCTACTTATTTTATTAAATATCATCTCCACCAAACAGGACAAGCTTGCATCTGTTATAGTTTTGGAGAAAAATGTGTTCATTTCATGTATGCGCGAAATGCCTTAAAAATGGCTTTAAAATGGATTTGGAGCATGGAGACGATTATCTCGGGATTGCAAGATAACCAAACAAAACTTTTAGTGGATTTCTACTTATTTTATTAAATATCATCTCCACCAAACAGGACAAGCTTGCATCTGTTATAGTTTTGGAGAAAAATGTGTTCATTTCATGTATGCGCGAAATGCCTTAAAAATGGCTTTAAAATGGATTTGGAGCATGGAGACGATTATCTCGGGATTGCAAGATAACCAAACAAAACTTTTAGTGGATTTCTACTTATTTTATTAAATATCATCTCCACCAAACAGGACAAGCTTGCATCTGTTATAGTTTTGGAGAAAAATGTGTTCATTTCATGTATGCGCGAAATGCCTTAAAAATGGCTTTAAAATGGATTTGGAGCATGGAGACGATTATCTCGGGATTGCAATATAACCAAACAAAACTTTTAGTGGATTTCTACTTATTTTATTAAATATCATCTCCACCAAACAGGACAAGCTTGCATCTGTTATAGTTTTGGAGAAAAATGTGTTCATTTCATGTATGCGCGAAATGCCTTAAAAATGGCTTTAAAATGGATTTGGAGCATGGAGACGATTATCTCGGGATTGCAATATAACCAAACAAAACTTTTAGTGGATTTCTACTTATTTTATTAAATATCATCTCCACCAAACAGGACAAGCTTGCATCTGTTATAGTTTTGGAGAAAAATGTGTTCATTTCATGTATGCGCGAAATGCCTTAAAAATGGCTTTAAAATGGATTTGGAGCATGGAGACGATTATCTCGGGATTGCAAGATAACCAAACAAAACTTTTAGTGGATTTCTACTTATTTTATTAAATATCATCTCCACCAAACAGGACAAGCTTGCATCTGTTATAGTTTTGGAGAAAAATGTGTTCATTTCATGTATGCGCGAAATGCCTTAAAAATGGCTTTAAAATGGATTTGGAGCATGGAGACGATTATCTCGGGATTGCAAGATAACCAAACAAAACTTTTAGTGGATTTCTACTTATTTTATTAAATATCATCTCCACCAAACAGGACAAGCTTGCATCTGTTATAGTTTTGGAGAAAAATGTGTTCATTTCATGTATGCGCGAAATGCCTTAAAAATGGCTTTAAAATGGATTTGGAGCATGGAGACGATTATCTCGGGATTGCAAGATAACCAAACAAAACTTTTAGTGGATTTCTACTTATTTTATTAAATATCATCTCCACCAAACAGGACAAGCTTGCATCTGTTATAGTTTTGGAGAAAAATGTGTTCATTTCATGTATGCGCGAAATGCCTTAAAAATGGCTTTAAAATGGATTTGGAGCATGGAGACGATTATCTCGGGATTGCAAGATAACCAAACAAAACTTTTAGTGGATTTCTACTTATTTTATTAAATATCATCTCCACCAAACAGGACAAGCTTGCATCTGTTATAGTTTTGGAGAAAAATGTGTTCATTTCATGTATGCGCGAAATGCCTTAAAAATGGCTTTAAAATGGATTTGGAGCATGGAGACGATTATCTCGGGATTGCAAGATAACCAAACAAAACTTTTAGTGGATTTCTACTTATTTTATTAAATATCATCTCCACCAAACAGGACAAGCTTGCATCTGTTATAGTTTTGGAGAAAAATGTGTTCATTTCATGTATGCGCGAAATGCCTTAAAAATGGCTTTAAAATGGATTTGGAGCATGGAGACGATTATCTCGGGATTGCAATATAACCAAACAAAACTTTTAGTGGATTTCTACTTATTTTATTAAATATCATCTCCACCAAACAGGACAAGCTTGCATCTGTTATAGTTTTGGAGAAAAATGTGTTCATTTCATGTATGCGCGAAATGCCTTAAAAATGGCTTTAAAATGGATTTGGAGCATGGAGACGATTATCTCGGGATTGCAAGATAACCAAACAAAACTTTTAGTGGATTTCTACTTATTTTATTAAATATCATCTCCACCAAACAGGACAAGCTTGCATCTGTTATAGTTTTGGAGAAAAATGTGTTCATTTCATGTATGCGCGAAATGCCTTAAAAATGGCTTTAAAATGGATTTGGAGCATGGAGACGATTATCTCGGGATTGCAAGATAACCAAACAAAACTTTTAGTGGATTTCTACTTATTTTATTAAATATCATCTCCACCAAACAGGACAAGCTTGCATCTGTTATAGTTTTGGAGAAAAATGTGTTCATTTCATGTATGCGCGAAATGCCTTAAAAATGGCTTTAAAATGGATTTGGAGCATGGAGACGATTATCTCGGGATTGCAATATAACCAAACAAAACTTTTAGTGGATTTCTACTTATTTTATTAAATATCATCTCCACCAAACAGGACAAGCTTGCATCTGTTATAGTTTTGGAGAAAAATGTGTTCATTTCATGTATGCGCGAAATGCCTTAAAAATGGCTTTAAAATGGATTTGGAGCATGGAGACGATTATCTCGGGATTGCAAGATAACCAAACAAAACTTTTAGTGGATTTCTACTTATTTTATTAAATATCATCTCCACCAAACAGGACAAGCTTGCATCTGTTATAGTTTTGGAGAAAAATGTGTTCATTTCATGTATGCGCGAAATGCCTTAAAAATGGCTTTAAAATGGATTTGGAGCATGGAGACGATTATCTCGGGATTGCAAGATAACCAAACAAAACTTTTAGTGGATTTCTACTTATTTTATTAAATATCATCTCCACCAAACAGGACAAGCTTGCATCTGTTATAGTTTTGGAGAAAAATGTGTTCATTTCATGTATGCGCGAAATGCCTTAAAAATGGCTTTAAAATGGATTTGGAGCATGGAGACGATTATCTCGGGATTGCAATATAACCAAACAAAACTTTTAGTGGATTTCTACTTATTTTATTAAATATCATCTCCACCAAACAGGACAAGCTTGCATCTGTTATAGTTTTGGAGAAAAATGTGTTCATTTCATGTATGCGCGAAATGCCTTAAAAATGGCTTTAAAATGGATTTGGAGCATGGAGACGATTATCTCGGGATTGCAAGATAACCAAACAAAACTTTTAGTGGATTTCTACTTATTTTATTAAATATCATCTCCACCAAACAGGACAAGCTTGCATCTGTTATAGTTTTGGAGAAAAATGTGTTCATTTCATGTATGCGCGAAATGCCTTAAAAATGGCTTTAAAATGGATTTGGAGCATGGAGACGATTATCTCGGGATTGCAAGATAACCAAACAAAACTTTTAGTGGATTTCTACTTATTTTATTAAATATCATCTCCACCAAACAGGACAAGCTTGCATCTGTTATAGTTTTGGAGAAAAATGTGTTCATTTCATGTATGCGCGAAATGCCTTAAAAATGGCTTTAAAATGGATTTGGAGCATGGAGACGATTATCTCGGGATTGCAAGATAACCAAACAAAACTTTTAGTGGATTTCTACTTATTTTATTAAATATCATCTCCACCAAACAGGACAAGCTTGCATCTGTTATAGTTTTGGAGAAAAATGTGTTCATTTCATGTATGCGCGAAATGCCTTAAAAATGGCTTTAAAATGGATTTGGAGCATGGAGACGATTATCTCGGGATTGCAAGATAACCAAACAAAACTTTTAGTGGATTTCTACTTATTTTATTAAATATCATCTCCACCAAACAGGACAAGCTTGCATCTGTTATAGTTTTGGAGAAAAATGTGTTCATTTCATGTATGCGCGAAATGCCTTAAAAATGGCTTTAAAATGGATTTGGAGCATGTAGACGATTATCTCGGGATTGCAATATAACCAAACAAAACTTTTAGTGGATTTCTACTTATTTTATTAAATATCATCTCCACCAAACAGGACAAGCTTGCATCTGTTATAGTTTTGGAGAAAAATGTGTTCATTTCATGTATGCGCGAAATGCCTTAAAAATGGCTTTAAAATGGATTTGGAGCATGGAGACGATTATCTCGGGATTGCAAGATAACCAAACAAAACTTTTAGTGGATTTCTACTTATTTTATTAAATATCATCTCCACCAAACAGGACAAGCTTGCATCTGTTATAGTTTTGGAGAAAAATGTGTTCATTTCATGTATGCGCGAAATGCCTTAAAAATGTCTTTAAAATGGATTTGGAGCATGGAGACGATTATCTCGGGATTGCAAGATAACCAAACAAAACTTTTAGTGGATTTCTACTTATTTTATTAAATATCATCTCCACCAAACAGGACAAGCTTGCATCTGTTATAGTTTTGGAGAAAAATGTGTTCATTTCATGTATGCGCGAAATGCCTTAAAAATGGCTTTAAAATGGATTTGGAGCATGGAGACGATTATCTCGGGATTGCAAGATAACCAAACAAAACTTTTAGTGGATTTCTACTTATTTTATTAAATATCATCTCCACCAAACAGGACAAGCTTGCATCTGTTATAGTTAGTTTTGGAGAAAAATGTGTTCATTTCATGTATGCGCGAAATGCCTTAAAAATGGCTTTAAAATGGATTTGGAGCATGGAGACGATTATCTCGGGATTGCAATATAACCAAACAAAACTTTTAGTGGATTTCTACTTATTTTATTAAATATCATCTCCACCAAACAGGACAAGCTTGCATCTGTTATAGTTTTGGAGAAAAATGTGTTCATTTCATGTATGCGCGAAATGCCTTAAAAATGGCTTTAAAATGGATTTGGAGCATGGAGACGATTATCTCGGGATTGCAAGATAACCAAACAAAACTTTTAGTGGATTTCTACTTATTTTATTAAATATCATCTCCACCAAACAGGACAAGCTTGCATCTGTTATAGTTTTGGAGAAAAATGTGTTCATTTCATGTATGCGCGAAATGCCTTAAAAATGGCTTTAAAATGGATTTGGAGCATGGAGACGATTATCTCGGGATTGCAAGATAACCAAACAAAACTTTTAGTGGATTTCTACTTATTTTATTAAATATCATCTCCACCAAACAGGACAAGCTTGCATCTGTTATAGTTTTGGAGAAAAATGTGTTCATTTCATGTATGCGCGAAATGCCTTAAAAATGGCTTTAAAATGGATTTGGAGCATGGAGACGATTATCTCGGGATTGCAAGATAACCAAACAAAACTTTTAGTGGATTTCTACTTATTTTATTAAATATCATCTCCACCAAACAGGACAAGCTTGCATCTGTTATAGTTTTGGAGAAAAATGTGTTCATTTCATGTATGCGCGAAATGCCTTAAAAATGGCTTTAAAATGGATTTGGAGCATGGAGACGATTATCTCGGGATTGCAAGATAACCAAACAAAACTTTTAGTGGATTTCTACTTATTTTATTAAATATCATCTCCACCAAACAGGACAAGCTTGCATCTGTTATAGTTTTGGAGAAAAATGTGTTCATTTCATGTATGCGCGAAATGCCTTAAAAATGGCTTTAAAATGGATTTGGAGCATGGAGACGATTATCTCGGGATTGCAAGATAACCAAACAAAACTTTTAGTGGATTTCTACTTATTTTATTAAATATCATCTCCACCAAACAGGACAAGCTTGCATCTGTTATAGTTTTGGAGAAAAATGTGTTCATTTCATGTATGCGCGAAATGCCTTAAAAATGGCTTTAAAATGGATTTGGAGCATGGAGACGATTATCTCGGGATTGCAATATAACCAAACAAAACTTTTAGTGGATTTCTACTTATTTTATTAAATATCATCTCCACCAAACAGGACAAGCTTGCATCTGTTATAGTTTTGGAGAAAAATGTGTTCATTTCATGTATGCGCGAAATGCCTTAAAAATGGCTTTAAAATGGATTTGGAGCATGGAGACGATTATCTCGGGATTGCAAGATAACCAAACAAAACTTTTAGTGGATTTCTACTTATTTTATTAAATATCATCTCCACCAAACAGGACAAGCTTGCATCTGTTATAGTTTTGGAGAAAAATGTGTTCATTTCATGTATGCGCGAAATGCCTTAAAAATGGCTTTAAAATGGATTTGGAGCATGGAGACGATTATCTCGGGATTGCAAGATAACCAAACAAAACTTTTAGTGGATTTCTACTTATTTTATTAAATATCATCTCCACCAAACAGGACAAGCTTGCATCTGTTATAGTTTTGGAGAAAAATGTGTTCATTTCATGTATGCGCGAAATGCCTTAAAAATGGCTTTAAAATGGATTTGGAGCATGGAGACGATTATCTCGGGATTGCAAGATAACCAAACAAAACTTTTAGTGGATTTCTACTTATTTTATTAAATATCATCTCCACCAAACAGGACAAGCTTGCATCTGTTATAGTTTTGGAGAAAAATGTGTTCATTTCATGTATGCGCGAAATGCCTTAAAAATGGCTTTAAAATGGATTTGGAGCATGGAGACGATTATCTCGGGATTGCAAGATAACCAAACAAAACTTTTAGTGGATTTCTACTTATTTTATTAAATATCATCTCCACCAAACAGGACAAGCTTGCATCTGTTATAGTTTTGGAGAAAAATGTGTTCATTTCATGTATGCGCGAAATGCCTTAAAAATGGCTTTAAAATGGATTTGGAGCATGGAGACGATTATCTCGGGATTGCAAGATAACCAAACAAAACTTTTAGTGGATTTCTACTTATTTTATTAAATATCATCTCCACCAAACAGGACAAGCTTGCATCTGTTATAGTTTTGGAGAAAAATGTGTTCATTTCATGTATGCGCGAAATGCCTTAAAAATGGCTTTAAAATGGATTTGGAGCATGGAGACGATTATCTCGGGATTGCAAGATAACCAAACAAAACCTTTAGTGGATTTCTACTTATTTTATTAAATATCATCTCCACCAAACAGGACAAGCTTGCATCTGTTATAGTTTTGGAGAAAAATGTGTTCATTTCATGTATGCGCGAAATGCCTTAAAAATGGCTTTAAAATGGATTTGGAGCATGGAGACGATTATCTCGGGATTGCAATATAACCAAACAAAACTTTTAGTGGATTTCTACTTATTTTATTAAATATCATCTCCACCAAACAGGACAAGCTTGCATCTGTTATAGTTTTGGAGAAAAATGTGTTCATTTCATGTATGCGCGAAATGCCTTAAAAATGGCTTTAAAATGGATTTGGAGCATGGAGACGATTATCTCGGGATTGCAAGATAACCAAACAAAACTTTTAGTGGATTTCTACTTATTTTATTAAATATCATCTCCACCAAACAGGACAAGCTTGCATCTGTTATAGTTTTGGAGAAAAATGTGTTCATTTCATGTATGCGCGAAATGCCTTAAAAATGGCTTTAAAATGGATTTGGAGCATGGAGACGATTATCTCGGGATTGCAAGATAACCAAACAAAACTTTTAGTGGATTTCTACTTATTTTATTAAATATCATCTCCACCAAACAGGACAAGCTTGCATCTGTTATAGTTTTGGAGAAAAATGTGTTCATTTCATGTATGCGCGAAATGCCTTAAAAATGGCTTTAAAATGGATTTGGAGCATGGAGACGATTATCTCGGGATTGCAAGATAACCAAACAAAACTTTTAGTGGATTTCTACTTATTTTATTAAATATCATCTCCACCAAACAGGACAAGCTTGCATCTGTTATAGTTTTGGAGAAAAATGTGTTCATTTCATGTATGCGCGAAATGCCTTAAAAATGGCTTTAAAATAGATTTGGAGCATGGAGACGATTATCTCGGGATTGCAATATAACCAAACAAAACTTTTAGTGGATTTCTACTTATTTTATTAAATATCATCTCCACCAAACAGGACAAGCTTGCATCTGAAGTTTCGTTTGTTTATATTGCCATCCTGAGATAATCGTCTCCATGCTCCAAATCCATTTTAAAGCCATTTCAAAGGCATTTTGCGCATACATGAAATGAACACATTTTTCTCCAAAACTATAACACATGCAAGCTTGTCCTGTTTGGTGGAGATGATATTTAATAAAATAAGTAGAAATCCACTAAAAGTTTTGTTTGGTTATCTTGCAATCCCGAGATAATCGTCTCCATGCTCCAAATCCATTTTAAAGCCATTTTTAAGGCATTTCGCGCATACATGAAATGAACACATTTTTCTCCAAAACTATAACAGATGCAAGCTTGTCCTGTTTGGTGGAGATGGTATTTAATAAAATAAGTAGAAATCCACTAAAAGTTTTGTTTGGTTATCTTGCAATCCCGAGATAATCGTCTCCATGCTCCAAATCCATTTTAAAGCCATTTTTAAGGCATTTCGCGCATACATGAAATGAACACATTTTTCTCCAAAACTATAACAGATGCAAGCTTGTCCTGTTTGGTGGAGATTATATTTAATAAAATAAGTAGAAATCCACTAAAAGTTTTGTTTGGTTATCTTGCAATCCCGAGATAATCGTCTCCATGCTCCAAATCCATTTTAAAGCCATTTCAAAGGCATTTTGCGCATACATGAAATGAACACATTTTTCTCCAAAACTATAACACATGCAAGCTTGTCCTGTTTGGTGGAGATGATATTTAATAAAATAAGTAGAAATCCACTAAAAGTTTTGTTTGGTTATCTTGCAATCCCGAGATAATCGTCTCCATGCTCCAAATCCATTTTAAAGCCATTTTTAAGGCATTTCGCGCATACATGAAATGAACACATTTTTCTCCAAAACTATAACAGATGCAAGCTTGTCCTGTTTGGTGGAGATGATATTTAATAAAATAAGTAGAAATCCACTAAAAGTTTTGTTTGGTTATCTTGCAATCCCGAGATAATCGTCTCCATGCTCCAAATCCATTTTAAAGCCATTTTTAAGGCATTTCGCGCATACATGAAATGAACACATTTTTCTCCAAAACTATAACAGATGCAAGCTTGTCCTGTTTGGTGGAGATGATATTTAATAAAATAAGTAGAAATCCACTAAAAGTTTTGTTTGGTTATATTGCAATCCCGAGATAATCGTCTCCATGCTCCAAATCCATTTTAAAGCCATTTTTAAGGCATTTCGCGCATACATGAAATGAACACATTTTTCTCCAAAACTATAACAGATGCAAGCTTGTCCTGTTTGGTGGAGATGATATTTAATAAAATAAGTAGAAATCCACTAAAAGTTTTGTTTGGTTATCTTGCAATCCCGAGATAATCGTCTCCATGCTCCAAATCCATTTTAAAGCCATTTTTAAGGCATTTCGCGCATACATGAAATGAACACATTTTTCTCCAAAACTATAACAGATGCAAGCTTGTCCTGTTTGGTGGAGATGATATTTAATAAAATAAGTAGAAATCCACTAAAAGTTTTGTTTGGTTATCTTGCAATCCCTAGATAATCGCCTCCATGCTCCAAATCCATTTTAAAGCCATTTTTAAGGCATTTCGCGCATACATGAAATGAACACATTTTTCTCCAAAACTATAACAGATGCAAGCTTGTCCTGTTTGGTGGAGATGATATTTAATAAAATAAGTAGAAATCCACTAAAAGTTTTGTTTGGTTATATTGCAATCCCGAGATAATCGTCTTCATGCTCCAAATCCATTTTAAAGCCATTTTTAAGGCATTTCGCGCATACATGAAATGAACACATTTTTCTCCAAAACTATAACAGATGCAAGCTTGTCCTGTTTGGTGGAGATGATATTTAATAAAATAAGTAGAAATCCACTAAAAGTTTTGTTTGGTTATCTTGCAATCCCGAGATAATCGTCTCCATGCTCCAAATCCATTTTAAAGCCATTTTTAAGGCATTTCGCGCATACATGAAATGAACACATTTTTCTCCAAAACTATAACAGATGCAAGCTTGTCCTGTTTGGTGGAGATAATAATTAATAAAATAAGTAGAAATCTACTAAAAGTTTCGTTTGTTTATATTGCCATCCTGAGATAATCGTCTCCATGCTCCAAATCCATTTTAAAGCCATTTCATAGGCATTTTGCGCATACATGAAATGAACACATTTTTCTCCAAAACTATAACACATGCAAGCTTGTCCTGTTTGGTGGAGATGATATTTAATAAAATAAGTAGAAATCCACTAAAAGTTTTGTTTGGTTATCTTGCAATCCCTAGATAATCGCCTCCATGCTCCAAATCCATTTTAAAGCCATTTTTAAGGCATTTCGCGCATACATGAAATGAACACATTTTTCTCCAAAACTATAACAGATGCAAGCTTGTCCTGTTTGGTGGAGATGATATTTAATAAAATAAGTAGAAATCCACTAAAAGTTTTGTTTGGTTATATTGCAATCCCGAGATAATCGTCTTCATGCTCCAAATCCATTTTAAAGCCATTTTTAAGGCATTTCGCGCATACATGAAATGAACACATTTTTCTCCAAAACTATAACAGATGCAAGCTTGTCCTGTTTGGTGGAGATGATATTTAATAAAATAAGTAGAAATCCACTAAAAGTTTTGTTTGGTTATCTTGCAATCCCGAGATAATCGTCTCCATGCTCCAAATCCATTTTAAAGCCATTTTTAAGGCATTTCGCGCATACATGAAATGAACACATTTTTCTCCAAAACTATAACAGATGCAAGCTTGTCCTGTTTGGTGGAGATAATATTTAATAAAATAAGTAGAAATCTACTAAAAGTTTCGTTTGTTTATATTGCCATCCTGAGATAATCGTCTCCATGCTCCAAATCCATTTTAAAGCCATTTCATAGGCATTTTGCGCATACATGAAATGAACACATTTTTCTCCAAAACTATAACACATGCAAGCTTGTCCTGTTTGGTGGAGATGATATTTAATAAAATAAGTAGAAATCCACTAAAAGTTTTGTTTGGTTATCTTGCAATCCCGAGATAATCGTCTCCATGCTCCAAATCCATTTTAAAGCCATTTTTAAGGCATTTCGCGCATACATGAAATGAACACATTTTTCTCCAAAACTATAACAGATGCAAGCTTGTCCTGTTTGGTGGAGATGATATTTAATAAAATAAGTAGAAATCCACCAAAAGTTTTGTTTGGTTATCTTGCAATCCCGAGATAATCGTCTCCATGCTCCAAATCCATTTTAAAGCCATTTTTAAGGCATTTCGCGCATACATGAAATGAACACATTTTTCTCCAAAACTATAACAGATGCAAGCTTGTCCTGTTTGTTGGAGATGATATTTAATAAAATAAGTAGAAATCCACTAAAAGTTTTGTTTGGTTATCTTGCAATCCCGAGATAATCGTCTCCATGCTCCAAATCCATTTTAAAGCCATTTTTAAGGCATTTCGCGCATAAATGAAATGAACACATTTTTCTCCAAAACTATAACAGATGCAAGCTTGTCCTGTTTGGTGGAGATGATATTTAATAAAATAAGTAGAAATCCACTAAAAGTTTTGTTTGGTTATCTTGCAATCCCGAGATAATCGTCTCCATGCTCCAAATCCATTTTAAAGCCATTTTTAAGGCATTTCGCGCATACATGAAATGAACACATTTTTCTCCAAAACTATAACAGATGCAAGCTTGTCCTGTTTGGTGGAGATGATATTTAATAAAATAAGTAGAAATCCACTAAAAGTTTTGTTTGGTTATCTTGCAATCCCGAGATAATCGTCTCCATGCTCCAAATCCATTTTAAAGCCATTTTTAAGGCATTTCGCGCATACATGAAATGAACACATTTTTCTCCAAAACTATAACAGATGCAAGCTTGTCCTGTTTGGTGGAGATAATATTTAATAAAATAAGTAGAAATCTACTAAAAGTTTCGTTTGTTTATATTGCCATCCTGAGATAATCGTCTCCATGCTCCAAATCCATTTTAAAGCCATTTCAAAGGCATTTTGCGCATACATGAAATGAACACATTTTTCTCCAAAACTATAACACATGCAAGCTTGTCCTGTTTGGTGGAGATGATATTTAATAAAATAAGTAGAAATCCACTAAAAGTTTTGTTTGGTTATCTTGCAATCCCGAGATAATCGTCTCCATGCTCCAAATCCATTTTAAAGCCATTTTTAAGGCATTTCGCGCATACATGAAATGAACACATTTTTCTCTAAAAACTGTAACAGATGCAAGCTTGTCCTGTTTGGTGGAGATGATATTTAATAAAATAAGTAGAAATCCACTAAAAGTTTTGTTTGGTTATCTTGCAATCCCGAGATAATCGTCTCCATGCTCCAAATCCATTTTAAAGCCATTTTTAAGGCATTTCGCGCATACATGAAATGAACACATTTTTCTCCAAAACTATAACAGATGCAAGCTTGTCCTGTTTGGTGGAGATGATATTTAATAAAATAAGTAGAAATCCACTAAAAGTTTTGTTTGGTTATCTTGCAATCCCGAGATAATCGTCTCCATGCTCCAAATCCATTTTAAAGCCATTTTTAAGGCATTTCGCGCATACATGAAATGAACACATTTTTCTCCAAAACTATAACAGATGCAAGCTTGTCCTGTTTGGTGGAGATGATATTTAATAAAATAAGTAGAAATCCACTAAAAGTTTTGTTTGGTTATCTTGCAATCCCGAGATAATCGTCTCCATGCTCCAAATCCATTTTAAAGCCATTTCAAAGGCATTTCGCGCATACATGAAATGAACACATTTTTCTCCAAAACTATAACACATGCAAGCTTGTCCTGTTTGGTGGAGATGATATTTAATAAAATAAGTAGAAATCCACTAAAAGTTTTGTTTGGTTATCTTGCAATCCCGAGATAATCGTCTCCATGCTCCAAATCCATTTTAAAGCCATTTTTAAGGCATTTCGCGCATACATGAAATGAACACATTTTTCTCCAAAACTATAACAGATGCAAGCTTGTCCTGTTTGGTGGAGATGATATTTAATAAAATAAGTAGAAATCCACTAAAAGTTTTGTTTGGTTATCTTGCAATCCCGAGATAATCGTCTCCATGCTCCAAATCCATTTTAAAGCCATTTTTAAGGCATTTCGCGCATACATGAAATGAACACATTTTTCTCCAAAACTATAACAGATGCAAGCTTGTCCTGTTTGGTGGAGATAATATTTAATAAAATAAGTAGAAATCTACTAAAAGTTTCGTTTGTTTATATTGCCATCCTGAGATAATCGTCTCCATGCTCCAAATCCATTTTAAAGCCATTTCATAGGCATTTTGCGCATACATGAAATGAACACATTTTTCTCCAAAACTATAACACATGCAAGCTTGTCCTGTTTGGTGGAGATGATATTTAATAAAATAAGTAGAAATCCACTAAAAGTTTTGTTTGGTTATCTTGCAATCCCGAGATAATCGTCTCCATGCTCCAAATCCATTTTAAAGCCATTTTTAAGGCATTTCGCGCATACATGAAATGAACACATTTTTCTCCAAAACTATAACAGATGCAAGCTTGTCCTGTTTGGTGGAGATGATATTTAATAAAATAAGTAGAAATCCACCAAAAGTTTTGTTTGGTTATCTTGCAATCCCGAGATAATCGTCTCCATGCTCCAAATCCATTTTAAAGCCATTTTTAAGGCATTTCGCGCATACATGAAATGAACACATTTTTCTCCAAAACTATAACAGATGCAAGCTTGTCCTGTTTGTTGGAGATGATATTTAATAAAATAAGTAGAAATCCACTAAAAGTTTTGTTTGGTTATCTTGCAATCCCGAGATAATCGTCTCCATGCTCCAAATCCATTTTAAAGCCATTTTTAAGGCATTTCGCGCATAAATGAAATGAACACATTTTTCTCCAAAACTATAACAGATGCAAGCTTGTCCTGTTTGGTGGAGATGATATTTAATAAAATAAGTAGAAATCCACTAAAAGTTTTGTTTGGTTATCTTGCAATCCCGAGATAATCGTCTCCATGCTCCAAATCCATTTTAAAGCCATTTTTAAGGCATTTCGCGCATACATGAAATGAACACATTTTTCTCCAAAACTATAACAGATGCAAGCTTGTCCTGTTTGGTGGAGATGATATTTAATAAAATAAGTAGAAATCCACTAAAAGTTTTGTTTGGTTATCTTGCAATCCCGAGATAATCGTCTCCATGCTCCAAATCCATTTTAAAGCCATTTTTAAGGCATTTCGCGCATACATGAAATGAACACATTTTTCTCCAAAACTATAACAGATGCAAGCTTGTCCTGTTTGGTGGAGATAATATTTAATAAAATAAGTAGAAATCTACTAAAAGTTTCGTTTGTTTATATTGCCATCCTGAGATAATCGTCTCCATGCTCCAAATCCATTTTAAAGCCATTTCAAAGGCATTTTGCGCATACATGAAATGAACACATTTTTCTCCAAAACTATAACACATGCAAGCTTGTCCTGTTTGGTGGAGATGATATTTAATAAAATAAGTAGAAATCCACTAAAAGTTTTGTTTGGTTATCTTGCAATCCCGAGATAATCGTCTCCATGCTCCAAATCCATTTTAAAGCCATTTTTAAGGCATTTCGCGCATACATGAAATGAACACATTTTTCTCTAAAAACTGTAACAGATGCAAGCTTGTCCTGTTTGGTGGAGATGATATTTAATAAAATAAGTAGAAATCCACTAAAAGTTTTGTTTGGTTATCTTGCAATCCCGAGATAATCGTCTCCATGCTCCAAATCCATTTTAAAGCCATTTTTAAGGCATTTCGCGCATACATGAAATGAACACATTTTTCTCCAAAACTATAACAGATGCAAGCTTGTCCTGTTTGGTGGAGATGATATTTAATAAAATAAGTAGAAATCCACTAAAAGTTTTGTTTGGTTATCTTGCAATCCCGAGATAATCGTCTCCATGCTCCAAATCCATTTTAAAGCCATTTTTAAGGCATTTCGCGCATACATGAAATGAACACATTTTTCTCCAAAACTATAACAGATGCAAGCTTGTCCTGTTTGGTGGAGATGATATTTAATAAAATAAGTAGAAATCCACTAAAAGTTTTGTTTGGTTATCTTGCAATCCCGAGATAATCGTCTCCATGCTCCAAATCCATTTTAAAGCCATTTCAAAGGCATTTTGCGCATACATGAAATGAACACATTTTTCTCCAAAACTATAACACATGCAAGCTTGTCCTGTTTGGTGGAGATGATATTTAATAAAATAAGTAGAAATCCACTAAAAGTTTTGTTTGGTTATCTTGCAATCCCGAGATAATCGTCTCCATGCTCCAAATCCATTTTAAAGCCATTTTTAAGGCATTTCGCGCATACATGAAATGAACACATTTTTCTCCAAAACTATAACAGATGCAAGCTTGTCCTGTTTGGTGGAGATGATATTTAATAAAATAAGTAGAAATCCACTAAAAGTTTTGTTTGGTTATCTTGCAATCCCGAGATAATCGTCTCCATGCTCCAAATCCATTTTAAAGCCATTTTTAAGGCATTTCGCGCATACATGAAATGAACACATTTTTCTCCAAAACTATAACAGATGCAAGCTTGTCCTGTTTGGTGGAGATGATATTTAATAAAATAAGTAGAAATCCACTAAAAGTTTTGTTTGGTTATCTTGCAATCCCGAGATAATCGTCTCCATGCTCCAAATCCATTTTAAAGCCATTTTTAAGGCATTTCGCGCATACATGAAATGAACACATTTTTCTCCAAAACTATAACAGATGCAAGCTTGTCCTGTTTGGTGGAGACGATATTTAATAAAATAAGTAGAAATCCACTAAAAGTTTTGTTTGGTTATCTTGCAATCCCGAGATAATCGTCTCCATGCTCCAAATCCATTTTAAAGCCATTTTTAAGGCATTTCGCGCATACATGAAATGAACACATTTTTCTCCAAAACTATAACAGATGCAAGCTTGTCCTGTTTGGTGGAGATCATATTTAATAAAATAAGTAGAAATCTACTAAAAGTTTCGTTTGTTTATATTGCCATCCTGAGATAATCGTCTCCATGCTCCAAATCCATTTTAAAGCCATTTCAAAGGCATTTTGCGCATACATGAAATGAACACATTTTTCTCCAAAACTATAACACATGCAAGCTTGTCCTGTTTGGTGGAGATGATATTTAATAAAATAAGTAGAAAACCACTAAAAGTTTTGTTTGGTTATCTTGCAATCCCGAGATAATCGTCTCCATGCTCCAAATCCATTTTAAAGCCATTTTTAAGGCATTTCGCGCATACATGAAATGAACACATTTTTCTCCAAAACTATAACAGATGCAAGCTTGTCCTGTTTGGTGGAGATGATATTTAATAAAATAAGTAGAAATCCACTAAAAGTTTTGTTTGGTTATCTTGCAATCCCGAGATAATCGTCTCCATGCTCCAAATCCATTTTAAAGCCATTTCAAAGGCATTTTGCGCATACATGAAATGAACACATTTTTCTCCAAAACTATAACACATGCAAGCTTGTCCTGTTTGGTGGAGATGATATTTAATAAAATAAGTAGAAATCCACTAAAAGTTTTGTTTGGTTATCTTGCAATCCCGAGATAATCGTCTCCATGCTCCAAATCCATTTTAAAGCCATTTTTAAGGCATTTCGCGCATACATGAAATGAACACATTTTTCTCCAAAACTATAACAGATGCAAGCTTGTCCTGTTTGGTGGAGATGATATTTAATAAAATAAGTAGAAATCCACTAAAAGTTTTGTTTGGTTATCTTGCAATCCCGAGATAATCGTCTCCATGCTCCAAATCCATTTTAAAGCCATTTTTAAGGCATTTCGCGCATACATGAAATGAACACATTTTTCTCCAAAACTATAACAGATGCAAGCTTGTCCTGTTTGGTGGAGATGATATTTAATAAAATAAGTAGAAATCCACTAAAAGTTTTGTTTGGTTATCTTGCAATCCCGAGATAATCGTCTCCATGCTCCAAATCCATTTTAAAGCCATTTTTAAGGCATTTCGCGCATACATGAAATGAACACATTTTTCTCCAAAACTATAACAGATGCAAGCTTGTCCTGTTTGGTGGAGATGATATTTAATAAAATAAGTAGAAATCCACTAAAAGTTTTGTTTGGTTATCTTGCAATCCCGAGATAATCGTCTCCATGCTCCAAATCCATTTTAAAGCCATTTTTAAGGCATTTCGCGCATACATGAAATGAACACATTTTTCTCCAAAACTATAACAGATGCAAGCTTGTCCTGTTTGGTGGAGATGATATTTAATAAAATAAGTAGAAATCCACTAAAAGTTTTGTTTGGTTATCTTGCAATCCCGAGATAATCGTCTCCATGCTCCAAATCCATTTTAAAGCCATTTTTAAGGCATTTCGCGCATACATGAAATGAACACATTTTTCTCCAAAACTATAACAGATGCAAGCTTGTCCTGTTTGGTGGAGATGATATTTAATAAAATAAGTAGAAATCCACTAAACGTTTTGTTTGGTTATCTTGCAATCCCGAGATAATCGTCTCCATGCTCCAAATCCATTTTAAAGCCATTTTTAAGGCATTTCGCGCATACATGAAATGAACACATTTTTCTCCAAAACTATAACAGATGCAAGCTTGTCCTGTTTGGTGGAGATGATATTTAATAAAATAAGTAGAAATCCACTAAACGTTTTGTTTGGTTATATTGCAATCCCGAGATAATCGTCTCCATGCTCCAAATCCATTTTAAAGCCATTTTTAAGGCATTTCGCGCATACATGAAATGAACACATTTTTCTCCAAAACTATAACAGATGCAAGCTTGTCCTGTTTGGTGGAGATGATATTTAATAAAATAAGTAGAAATCCACTAAAAGTTTTGTTTGGTTATCTTGCAATCCCGAGATAATCGTCTCCATGCTCCAAATCCATTTTAAAGCCATTTTTAAGGCATTTCGCGCATACATGAAATGAACACATTTTTCTCCAAAACTATAACAGATGCAAGCTTGTCCTGTTTGGTGGAGATGATATTTAATAAAATAAGTAGAAATCCACTAAAAGTTTTGTTTGGTTATATTGCAATCCCGAGATAATCGTCTCCATGCTCCAAATCCATTTTAAAGCCATTTTTAAGGCATTTCGCGCATACATGAAATGAACACATTTTTCTCCAAAACTATAACAGATGCAAGCTTGTCCTGTTTGGTGGAGATGATATTTAATAAAATAAGTAGAAATCCACTAAAAGTTTTGTTTGGTTATATTGCAATCCCGAGATAATCGTCTCCATGCTCCAAATCCATTTTAAAGCCATTTTTAAGGCATTTCGCGCATACATGAAATGAACACATTTTTCTCCAAAACTATAACAGATGCAAGCTTGTCCTGTTTGGTGGAGATGATATTTAATAAAATAAGTAGAAATCCACTAAAAGTTTTGTTTGGTTATCTTGCAATCCCGAGATAATCGTCTCCATGCTCCAAATCCATTTTAAAGCCATTTTTAAGGCATTTCGCGCATACATGAAATGAACACATTTTTCTCCAAAACTATAACAGATGCAAGCTTGTCCTGTTTGGTGGAGATGATATTTAATAAAATAAGTAGAAATCCACTAAAAGTTTTGTTTGGTTATCTTGCAATCCCGAGATAATCGTCTCCATGCTCCAAATCCATTTTAAAGCCATTTTTAAGGCATTTCGCGCATACATGAAATGAACACATTTTTCTCCAAAACTATAACAGATGCAAGCTTGTCCTGTTTGGTGGAGATGATATTTAATAAAATAAGTAGAAATCCACTAAAAGTTTTGTTTGGTTATCTTGCAATCCCGAGATAATCGTCTCCATGCTCCAAATCCATTTTAAAGCCATTTTTAAGGCATTTCGCGCATACATGAAATGAACACATTTTTCTCCAAAACTATAACAGATGCAAGCTTGTCCTGTTTGGTGGAGATGATATTTAATAAAATAAGTAGAAATCCACTAAAAGTTTTGTTTGGTTATCTTGCAATCCCGAGATAATCGTCTCCATGCTCCAAATCCATTTTAAAGCCATTTTTAAGGCATTTCGCGCATACATGAAATGAACACATTTTTCTCCAAAACTATAACAGATGCAAGCTTGTCCTGTTTGGTGGAGATGATATTTAATAAAATAAGTAGAAATCCACTAAAAGTTTTGTTTGGTTATCTTGCAATCCCGAGATAATCGTCTCCATGCTCCAAATCCATTTTAAAGCCATTTTTAAGGCATTTCGCGCATACATGAAATGAACACATTTTTCTCCAAAACTATAACAGATGCAAGCTTGTCCTGTTTGGTGGAGATGATATTTAATAAAATAAGTAGAAATCCACTAAAAGTTTTGTTTGGTTATCTTGCAATCCCGAGATAATCGTCTCCATGCTCCAAATCCATTTTAAAGCCATTTTTAAGGCATTTCGCGCATACATGAAATGAACACATTTTTCTCCAAAACTATAACAGATGCAAGCTTGTCCTGTTTGGTGGAGATGATATTTAATAAAATAAGTAGAAATCCACTAAAAGTTTTGTTTGGTTATCTTGCAATCCCGAGATAATCGTCTCCATGCTCCAAATCCATTTTAAAGCCATTTTTAAGGCATTTCGCGCATACATGAAATGAACACATTTTTCTCCAAAACTATAACAGATGCAAGCTTGTCCTGTTTGGTGGAGATGATATTTAATAAAATAAGTAGAAATCCACTAAAAGTTTTGTTTGGTTATCTTGCAATCCCGAGATAATCGTCTCCATGCTCCAAATCCATTTTAAAGCCATTTTTAAGGCATTTCGCGCATACATGAAATGAACACATTTTTCTCCAAAACTATAACAGATGCAAGCTTGTCCTGTTTGGTGGAGATGATATTTAATAAAATAAGTAGAAATCCACTAAAAGTTTTGTTTGGTTATCTTGCAATCCCGAGATAATCGTCTCCATGCTCCAAATCCATTTTAAAGCCATTTTTAAGGCATTTCGCGCATACATGAAATGAACACATTTTTCTCCAAAACTATAACAGATGCAAGCTTGTCCTGTTTGGTGGAGATGATATTTAATAAAATAAGTAGAAATCCACTAAAAGTTTTGTTTGGTTATCTTGCAATCCCGAGATAATCGTCTCCATGCTCCAAATCCATTTTAAAGCCATTTTTAAGGCATTTCGCGCATACATGAAATGAACACATTTTTCTCCAAAACTATAACAGATGCAAGCTTGTCCTGTTTGGTGGAGATGATATTTAATAAAATAAGTAGAAATCCACTAAAAGTTTTGTTTGGTTATCTTGCAATCCCGAGATAATCGTCTCCATGCTCCAAATCCATTTTAAAGCCATTTTTAAGGCATTTCGCGCATACATGAAATGAACACATTTTTCTCCAAAACTATAACAGATGCAAGCTTGTCCTGTTTGGTGGAGATGATATTTAATAAAATAAGTAGAAATCCACTAAAAGTTTTGTTTGGTTATCTTGCAATCCCGAGATAATCGTCTCCATGCTCCAAATCCATTTTAAAGCCATTTTTAAGGCATTTCGCGCATACATGAAATGAACACATTTTTCTCCAAAACTATAACAGATGCAAGCTTGTCCTGTTTGGTGGAGATGATATTTAATAAAATAAGTAGAAATCCACTAAAAGTTTTGTTTGGTTATCTTGCAATCCCGAGATAATCGTCTCCATGCTCCAAATCCATTTTAAAGCCATTTTTAAGGCATTTCGCGCATACATGAAATGAACACATTTTTCTCCAAAACTATAACAGATGCAAGCTTGTCCTGTTTGGTGGAGATGATATTTAATAAAATAAGTAGAAATCCACTAAAAGTTTTGTTTGGTTATCTTGCAATCCCGAGATAATCGTCTCCATGCTCCAAATCCATTTTAAAGCCATTTTTAAGGCATTTCGCGCATACATGAAATGAACACATTTTTCTCCAAAACTATAACAGATGCAAGCTTGTCCTGTTTGGTGGAGATGATATTTAATAAAATAAGTAGAAATCCACTAAAAGTTTTGTTTGGTTATCTTGCAATCCCGAGATAATCGTCTCCATGCTCCAAATCCATTTTAAAGCCATTTTTAAGGCATTTCGCGCATACATGAAATGAACACATTTTTCTCCAAAACTATAACAGATGCAAGCTTGTCCTGTTTGGTGGAGATGATATTTAATAAAATAAGTAGAAATCCACTAAAAGTTTTGTTTGGTTATCTTGCAATCCCGAGATAATCGTCTCCATGCTCCAAATCCATTTTAAAGCCATTTTTAAGGCATTTCGCGCATACATGAAATGAACACATTTTTCTCCAAAACTATAACAGATGCAAGCTTGTCCTGTTTGGTGGAGATGATATTTAATAAAATAAGTAGAAATCCACTAAAAGTTTTGTTTGGTTATCTTGCAATCCCGAGATAATCGTCTCCATGCTCCAAATCCATTTTAAAGCCATTTTTAAGGCATTTCGCGCATACATGAAATGAACACATTTTTCTCCAAAACTATAACAGATGCAAGCTTGTCCTGTTTGGTGGAGATGATATTTAATAAAATAAGTAGAAATCCACTAAAAGTTTTGTTTGGTTATCTTGCAATCCCGAGATAATCGTCTCCATGCTCCAAATCCATTTTAAAGCCATTTTTAAGGCATTTCGCGCATACATGAAATGAACACATTTTTCTCCAAAACTATAACAGATGCAAGCTTGTCCTGTTTGGTGGAGATGATATTTAATAAAATAAGTAGAAATCCACTAAAAGTTTTGTTTGGTTATCTTGCAATCCCGAGATAATCGTCTCCATGCTCCAAATCCATTTTAAAGCCATTTTTAAGGCATTTCGCGCATACATGAAATGAACACATTTTTCTCCAAAACTATAACAGATGCAAGCTTGTCCTGTTTGGTGGAGATGATATTTAATAAAATAAGTAGAAATCCACTAAAAGTTTTGTTTGGTTATCTTGCAATCCCGAGATAATCGTCTCCATGCTCCAAATCCATTTTAAAGCCATTTTTAAGGCATTTCGCGCATACATGAAATGAACACATTTTTCTCCAAAACTATAACAGATGCAAGCTTGTCCTGTTTGGTGGAGATGATATTTAATAAAATAAGTAGAAATCCACTAAAAGTTTTGTTTGGTTATCTTGCAATCCCGAGATAATCGTCTCCATGCTCCAAATCCATTTTAAAGCCATTTTTAAGGCATTTCGCGCATACATGAAATGAACACATTTTTCTCCAAAACTATAACAGATGCAAGCTTGTCCTGTTTGGTGGAGATGATATTTAATAAAATAAGTAGAAATCCACTAAAAGTTTTGTTTGGTTATCTTGCAATCCCGAGATAATCGTCTCCATGCTCCAAATCCATTTTAAAGCCATTTTTAAGGCATTTCGCGCATACATGAAATGAACACATTTTTCTCCAAAACTATAACAGATGCAAGCTTGTCCTGTTTGGTGGAGATGATATTTAATAAAATAAGTAGAAATCCACTAAAAGTTTTGTTTGGTTATCTTGCAATCCCGAGATAATCGTCTCCATGCTCCAAATCCATTTTAAAGCCATTTTTAAGGCATTTCGCGCATACATGAAATGAACACATTTTTCTCCAAAACTATAACAGATGCAAGCTTGTCCTGTTTGGTGGAGATGATATTTAATAAAATAAGTAGAAATCCACTAAAAGTTTTGTTTGGTTATCTTGCAATCCCGAGATAATCGTCTCCATGCTCCAAATCCATTTTAAAGCCATTTTTAAGGCATTTCGCGCATACATGAAATGAACACATTTTTCTCCAAAACTATAACAGATGCAAGCTTGTCCTGTTTGGTGGAGATGATATTTAATAAAATAAGTAGAAATCCACTAAAAGTTTTGTTTGGTTATCTTGCAATCCCGAGATAATCGTCTCCATGCTCCAAATCCATTTTAAAGCCATTTTTAAGGCATTTCGCGCATACATGAAATGAACACATTTTTCTCCAAAACTATAACAGATGCAAGCTTGTCCTGTTTGGTGGAGATGATATTTAATAAAATAAGTAGAAATCCACTAAAAGTTTTGTTTGGTTATCTTGCAATCCCGAGATAATCGTCTCCATGCTCCAAATCCATTTTAAAGCCATTTTTAAGGCATTTCGCGCATACATGAAATGAACACATTTTTCTCCAAAACTATAACAGATGCAAGCTTGTCCTGTTTGGTGGAGATGATATTTAATAAAATAAGTAGAAATCCACTAAAAGTTTTGTTTGGTTATCTTGCAATCCCGAGATAATCGTCTCCATGCTCCAAATCCATTTTAAAGCCATTTTTAAGGCATTTCGCGCATACATGAAATGAACACATTTTTCTCCAAAACTATAACAGATGCAAGCTTGTCCTGTTTGGTGGAGATGATATTTAATAAAATAAGTAGAAATCCACTAAAAGTTTTGTTTGGTTATCTTGCAATCCCGAGATAATCGTCTCCATGCTCCAAATCCATTTTAAAGCCATTTTTAAGGCATTTCGCGCATACATGAAATGAACACATTTTTCTCCAAAACTATAACAGATGCAAGCTTGTCCTGTTTGGTGGAGATGATATTTAATAAAATAAGTAGAAATCCACTAAAAGTTTTGTTTGGTTATCTTGCAATCCCGAGATAATCGTCTCCATGCTCCAAATCCATTTTAAAGCCATTTTTAAGGCATTTCGCGCATACATGAAATGAACACATTTTTCTCCAAAACTATAACAGATGCAAGCTTGTCCTGTTTGGTGGAGATGATATTTAATAAAATAAGTAGAAATCCACTAAAAGTTTTGTTTGGTTATCTTGCAATCCCGAGATAATCGTCTCCATGCTCCAAATCCATTTTAAAGCCATTTTTAAGGCATTTCGCGCATACATGAAATGAACACATTTTTCTCCAAAACTATAACAGATGCAAGCTTGTCCTGTTTGGTGGAGATGATATTTAATAAAATAAGTAGAAATCCACTAAAAGTTTTGTTTGGTTATCTTGCAATCCCGAGATAATCGTCTCCATGCTCCAAATCCATTTTAAAGCCATTTTTAAGGCATTTCGCGCATACATGAAATGAACACATTTTTCTCCAAAACTATAACAGATGCAAGCTTGTCCTGTTTGGTGGAGATGATATTTAATAAAATAAGTAGAAATCCACTAAAAGTTTTGTTTGGTTATCTTGCAATCCCGAGATAATCGTCTCCATGCTCCAAATCCATTTTAAAGCCATTTTTAAGGCATTTCGCGCATACATGAAATGAACACATTTTTCTCCAAAACTATAACAGATGCAAGCTTGTCCTGTTTGGTGGAGATGATATTTAATAAAATAAGTAGAAATCCACTAAAAGTTTTGTTTGGTTATCTTGCAATCCCGAGATAATCGTCTCCATGCTCCAAATCCATTTTAAAGCCATTTTTAAGGCATTTCGCGCATACATGAAATGAACACATTTTTCTCCAAAACTATAACAGATGCAAGCTTGTCCTGTTTGGTGGAGATGATATTTAATAAAATAAGTAGAAATCCACTAAAAGTTTTGTTTGGTTATCTTGCAATCCCGAGATAATCGTCTCCATGCTCCAAATCCATTTTAAAGCCATTTTTAAGGCATTTCGCGCATACATGAAATGAACACATTTTTCTCCAAAACTATAACAGATGCAAGCTTGTCCTGTTTGGTGGAGATGATATTTAATAAAATAAGTAGAAATCCACTAAAAGTTTTGTTTGGTTATCTTGCAATCCCGAGATAATCGTCTCCATGCTCCAAATCCATTTTAAAGCCATTTTTAAGGCATTTCGCGCATACATGAAATGAACACATTTTTCTCCAAAACTATAACAGATGCAAGCTTGTCCTGTTTGGTGGAGATGATATTTAATAAAATAAGTAGAAATCCACTAAAAGTTTTGTTTGGTTATCTTGCAATCCCGAGATAATCGTCTCCATGCTCCAAATCCATTTTAAAGCCATTTTTAAGGCATTTCGCGCATACATGAAATGAACACATTTTTCTCCAAAACTATAACAGATGCAAGCTTGTCCTGTTTGGTGGAGATGATATTTAATAAAATAAGTAGAAATCCACTAAAAGTTTTGTTTGGTTATCTTGCAATCCCGAGATAATCGTCTCCATGCTCCAAATCCATTTTAAAGCCATTTTTAAGGCATTTCGCGCATACATGAAATGAACACATTTTTCTCCAAAACTATAACAGATGCAAGCTTGTCCTGTTTGGTGGAGATGATATTTAATAAAATAAGTAGAAATCCACTAAAAGTTTTGTTTGGTTATCTTGCAATCCCGAGATAATCGTCTCCATGCTCCAAATCCATTTTAAAGCCATTTTTAAGGCATTTCGCGCATACATGAAATGAACACATTTTTCTCCAAAACTATAACAGATGCAAGCTTGTCCTGTTTGGTGGAGATGATATTTAATAAAATAAGTAGAAATCCACTAAAAGTTTTGTTTGGTTATCTTGCAATCCCGAGATAATCGTCTCCATGCTCCAAATCCATTTTAAAGCCATTTTTAAGGCATTTCGCGCATACATGAAATGAACACATTTTTCTCCAAAACTATAACAGATGCAAGCTTGTCCTGTTTGGTGGAGATGATATTTAATAAAATAAGTAGAAATCCACTAAAAGTTTTGTTTGGTTATCTTGCAATCCCGAGATAATCGTCTCCATGCTCCAAATCCATTTTAAAGCCATTTTTAAGGCATTTCGCGCATACATGAAATGAACACATTTTTCTCCAAAACTATAACAGATGCAAGCTTGTCCTGTTTGGTGGAGATGATATTTAATAAAATAAGTAGAAATCCACTAAAAGTTTTGTTTGGTTATCTTGCAATCCCGAGATAATCGTCTCCATGCTCCAAATCCATTTTAAAGCCATTTTTAAGGCATTTCGCGCATACATGAAATGAACACATTTTTCTCCAAAACTATAACAGATGCAAGCTTGTCCTGTTTGGTGGAGATGATATTTAATAAAATAAGTAGAAATCCACTAAAAGTTTTGTTTGGTTATCTTGCAATCCCGAGATAATCGTCTCCATGCTCCAAATCCATTTTAAAGCCATTTTTAAGGCATTTCGCGCATACATGAAATGAACACATTTTTCTCCAAAACTATAACAGATGCAAGCTTGTCCTGTTTGGTGGAGATGATATTTAATAAAATAAGTAGAAATCCACTAAAAGTTTTGTTTGGTTATCTTGCAATCCCGAGATAATCGTCTCCATGCTCCAAATCCATTTTAAAGCCATTTTTAAGGCATTTCGCGCATACATGAAATGAACACATTTTTCTCCAAAACTATAACAGATGCAAGCTTGTCCTGTTTGGTGGAGATGATATTTAATAAAATAAGTAGAAATCCACTAAAAGTTTTGTTTGGTTATCTTGCAATCCCGAGATAATCGTCTCCATGCTCCAAATCCATTTTAAAGCCATTTTTAAGGCATTTCGCGCATACATGAAATGAACACATTTTTCTCCAAAACTATAACAGATGCAAGCTTGTCCTGTTTGGTGGAGATGATATTTAATAAAATAAGTAGAAATCCACTAAAAGTTTTGTTTGGTTATCTTGCAATCCCGAGATAATCGTCTCCATGCTCCAAATCCATTTTAAAGCCATTTTTAAGGCATTTCGCGCATACATGAAATGAACACATTTTTCTCCAAAACTATAACAGATGCAAGCTTGTCCTGTTTGGTGGAGATGATATTTAATAAAATAAGTAGAAATCCACTAAAAGTTTTGTTTGGTTATCTTGCAATCCCGAGATAATCGTCTCCATGCTCCAAATCCATTTTAAAGCCATTTTTAAGGCATTTCGCGCATACATGAAATGAACACATTTTTCTCCAAAACTATAACAGATGCAAGCTTGTCCTGTTTGGTGGAGATGATATTTAATAAAATAAGTAGAAATCCACTAAAAGTTTTGTTTGGTTATCTTGCAATCCCGAGATAATCGTCTCCATGCTCCAAATCCATTTTAAAGCCATTTTTAAGGCATTTCGCGCATACATGAAATGAACACATTTTTCTCCAAAACTATAACAGATGCAAGCTTGTCCTGTTTGGTGGAGATGATATTTAATAAAATAAGTAGAAATCCACTAAAAGTTTTGTTTGGTTATCTTGCAATCCCGAGATAATCGTCTCCATGCTCCAAATCCATTTTAAAGCCATTTTTAAGGCATTTCGCGCATACATGAAATGAACACATTTTTCTCCAAAACTATAACAGATGCAAGCTTGTCCTGTTTGGTGGAGATGATATTTAATAAAATAAGTAGAAATCCACTAAAAGTTTTGTTTGGTTATCTTGCAATCCGAGATAATCGTCTCCATGCTCCAAATCCATTTTAAAGCCATTTTTAAGGCA
>NW_027443418.1:0-46569 GCF_048569485.1 Anomaloglossus baeobatrachus | reverse complement strand
GTTTTCCATTATGGTTTTAGTCTTTGTAATGATGGAACTTTAACAAAGATAGATTTTAAACCATAAGATTCCTGTGGCTTCTGGGTTCTTTCTCCTTTCTGGTCTCTCTCACCTGGAAGCCGGTTCAGGGCCTACGTGCACCGCACCGATGCTACATTTGCTTAGTCTAGTGAGCTGAATACCTTTTCTTTTCTTTTTTGTTATACCCTGTAATAAGACACCACTATTGAATCCAGTGAGTTAATGAAATTTCTTTTTTTCTAAAAATTCCATGATCAACTGAGTGGAAGCAACCACAACAGCTTAGTTAGGGTGGCAGACCATGTAAAGTTATAAAGGGGGCAGTCTGTGGTGCATAGTGCATGAAAGAGTCCAACTATTGGAGAACGCAATCACTATAGCACTCCAAAGCTTCTGTGTTCTGGTATAAATACAAGTACAAAAACTTTGGCCCAGGAGCTTCAATGCATTGGTTTACATGCAAAGCAGCTGCATGCAAGCCTTACATCACTAAGCACAATTCCAAGCATGAAATGTAATTTTATAATGCAGGGGTCTCAAACTCTGTTGGGTATATGGGCTGCACATAGAAAAAAAAAATTTTGGGAGGGCGAATTCTTTTCAGGACAAAGTGATATTTGTTTTGGTACCATAATTTTTTCTATACACCTGTGGATCAGGTTTTTTTTTTTAATATTTTTCGATCATTTGATATAACAAATGTGCATTATTTTGTTTAAATATAAAAATTAAAAAACAAAACATTTATGGTAAAAAGCTTTTTCATTCTTTATTTTGATTAATTTTTTTACATTTTATTCCTTTTTGTAAGTAATACAGTTTTACAATTAGCATTAAATAGTAATTTTGGCCAACATCATGTAGTAATGTCCCCCATTCTGTTCCCTTTCTTGTAGCAATGTGCCCATCCTCTAGTAATGTGCCCATCCTTGTCCCCATCCTGTAGTAATGTGCCCATCCTTGTTCTCATCCTGTAGTAATACATATATACAATAATGTGCCCATCCTGAAGTAATGCACTCATCTTTGTCCCCTTTTACTAATGTGCCCATCCTCATCCTCATCCCCATCCTGTAGTAATATGCACATCCTGCACTCTTTCTACACAGCCTTATGCCAGCGTCACACGGGACGATCTATCGTGCGATCGCACCCGCCCCCATTGTTTGTGCGATACGGGCAATTTGTTGCCCATGTCGCACAAACTCGTTTACCCCCGTCATACGTACTTACCATCCAAACGACCTCGCTGTGGGCGGTGAACATCCTCTTCCTGAAGGGGGAGGGACGTTCGGCGTCACAGCGACGTCACACTGCGGCCGGCCAATAGAAGCGGAGGGGCGGAGAGGAGTGGGAGGTAACATTCCGCCCACCTACTTTCTTCTGCATTGCCAGCGGGACGCAGGTAAGCTGCAGTTCATCATTCCCGTGGTGTCACACGAAGTGACGTGTGCTGCCTCGGAAACGATGAACAACCGGAGCACATAAGGAGGACCGACTTTATGAAAATGAACGACGTGTCAATGAGCAACGATAAGGTGAGTATTTTTGCTGGTTCACAGACGTTCCGAGGTGTCACACGCTACGATATGTCTGACGATGCCGGATGTGCGTCACTAACGACGTGACCCCGACGACATATCGCCCGATATAACGTACCGTGTGACGCCGGCATTAGTCCTCGCTTACATTAGAGTTTATATCGGACGAGGGTGAAGAGGAAATCTTGCACTGCACTCAGCCCGATGTTACTCAAATAAGGCTTATAGAGAAAACATGAAGAATGGTTGGCACTCACCCGGTATCGTGTAAAAACAGTTCTTTATTTAATTAAGTAAAACTGGAGCGGCATGGTGTAGAGGGAGGATGTGGAGAGCAGTGGAACGACGGCTGAAGCGCAACCACCTGCACAAAACGGCAGCAGTCGTCCCGCCACTCTCCACATCCTCCTTCTACACTGTACCGCTCCAGTTTTACTTGATGAAATAAAGGACTGTTTTTATAAGATACCGGGTGAGAGCTGACCGTTAATGTTTTCTCTATAAGCCTAATAAACACCCCCAAATCTCTTTCTCCATCTCAACTTTCCAGCTTTGCGGTTTTAATTAGTGCATGGAATGTTAGTAGTGCCAGGATTCCTTTTGATGTTTGGACATTCCGATGTTACTCAATGTTGCAGGTCTTATCTGTGAGTTTTTTCTCAGCTCTAAACAGACTGAGGAAAAAAATGTTAGCATGCAGCAGAGCTTGAGCCGAGTGTCATTAGCATATCACATCCAAAGTTCTCACATCTAATGCTGTACGATCGTTTGACCCCAGCCTTAAGGCCCCTTTACACACAGACTGTCTAGCGATCCCACCAGCGATCCCAACCTGGCCGGGATCGCTACAAAGTTTCTGGTGAGTCGTTGGTGAGCTGTCAAATAGGCATACCTGGAAAACAACGCAACAGCGATACGGATCTGCAGAACGACCTAGCTAGTCATCGGGGACGTTGTAAAGCAGCTTTTTGAAAGGGAAGTCGCTAAAGAAGTAGCTGTAAATGTGCCAAACACAGCGATGCATGCTGCACAGCGGGAAACAAAGGACCAAAGAATGGTCCTGAGAGATGTGTAGTGATCAGCAACCTCACAGCAGGGGCCAGGTCGCTGATACGTTTCACACACTGCAATGTCGCTGGGGAGGTCGCTATTACGTCACAAAACTGGTGGCGTTACAGCGATGTCGTTTGAGATTTTGCAGTGTATAAAGGGGCCTTTAGACTTGAATGGGCAAGTCTGGTCCGACACACAGAACAAACAAGTGCATTTTGGGATTTTATTCACACACAGATTTGGTTAGTGAAAAACAAAAATTTCCACCTTCTCTGCCCCACTGAATGACACTGCTCTGTGTGCTGTCAGTGTGATGTCTGGTTTTTCACAGACAGCACTCAGAAAGAGTCCTTTAGAAATGTATTGCATTATTTTAGCATGTTCACAAGCTTCTTCAGTAAGTAGCATATTTTAGTTTGCAAAGTTAAAAAAGATTCATGCCAATCACCGCAATTTATAATAAAACCATCACATAACAATACCAGGCACAATTTGTGACAAAAAAGTTTTGGAACTATTATTTTCCAAAAGGAACGAGCTCTCAGACTAAGGTATTTCATATCAATGGAAATCGAGGTCAGCATCAAATTAATCTAGGAGACATGAATGCAAACAAACCAGCTTTTTGAAGACGGCTAAAAAAGGCCTTTTGCTTCTTTGACATAAAACCGATGTCCTCAGTTATCAGAATTACCATCATTGAACATTTTCTGCGGAGCTCTTTGTATTATATTGATAACAGGACCCATAGAATTTCTATCACCTTTTATCTACACCGAACGGCCGGGGTGGGTTTTCTCCTCAGAGTAAATGTATTAATTTACGGTTTTCTCACATGGTGACGTTTAAAATTCACCAAAGTCAATGACCATTCAGGAGTAATGAATGGTTAGAAAACATACCTGTAGAAGACATTAAACTGATCAAGTAAAATACATTCTGAAGACCTGAACACAAGTGAAGATAATAGAATGGTCGCTGCCACAGATAGAATTAGAGTATCGTCCCCCCCCTCCCATACGTGCTCAGTAAGTCTTGGCCAAAAGTCAAGTCAGCTTATAATTAAATGAGAATCTCTAAATATGTATATAATGAGGATTTCCACCAAGCTGTATTGGGAATTGCTTAAGAGTAGAGATGAGCGATGTTTGAGGTTCGACAATTTCATGTTCGAGTGATTTTGGGGGGTGTTGAGTCGTTCGACGAACTCAAACGATTTGCTAAAAGTTCGGCAGTTCGAGTTACGTTCGAGAACGGTTCGGTCACCAAAAGCGTGGCTTTTTACAGCTACATGTGCAGGGAGCCATCGCCGGCAGCCTGCGGTAAGCTGGTAACCAGGGTAAATATCGGGTATCCAAGCAAAGCACTTTGCTTAGTAACCCAATGCTTACCCTGGCTACGTGTGCAGAAATCCACGAAAGACACACCGAAGCACTTCCGTGCGACTTCCATCGGATGCCGCTGCAGTCTGTGTCCCGCTCCAGCCCTGCGGCTGCCCGCTCAGCAGTGTCCGCAGCTGCCCACACTGTACGGTGTCCGCAGCTGCCCACACTGCAGTGATAGCAGCCGCGGGGATGACAAGCGCTGCCGTCAGGAGGTTAGTGAAGTTCCTTACCTGCGGTGATGAAGTCCTGCCCTCCCAACGACAGCGCTGTCACTGTCCTCCATGGCCGCCGCTTGTCACATCTCCTCTCGCTGCCGACCCGAGATTGTCACTAGTGGTGACATCACAGGTACCCGCGATACTTGGTTGTGAAGGCGGCGGTCACTGAACTCAGTGACAGCTCTGCTATCAGGAGTGCAGCGATCACCGCAGGTAATGTACCTAGCTATCCTCCTGACAGCAGCACTTGTCATGCCCTGCAGTGACCTGGGCTGACCTATGGATGTTAGCTCAGGTCACTGCACTACTCTCCCAGCCAATGGGGAACATTCTGTTCTTCATTGACTGGAAGATTGACTATGGTATGGATCGTCATGGGAACCCCTTGGATTACACCAGACCTGGATTTGTTTTTCTTTCTAATAAATTGGTGAAAGAGGGAATGTTTTGAGGAGTGTTTTTTCAAATAAAAATGTGTTTGTCGTCTATTTTTTTTTATTACTGACTGGATTGGTGATGTCGGGTATCTGATAGATGCCTGACATCATGAACCCCAGGGCTTGATGCCATGTGACATTACACATCTGGTATTAACCCCATATATTACCCCGTTTGCCACCGCACCAGGGCAACGGGATGAGCTGGAGCGAAGCACCAGGATTGGCGCATCTAATGCATGCGCCACTTCTGGGGCGGCTGCGGCCTACTATTTTTAGGCTGGGGAGAGTCCAATAACCATGGACCTCCCTAGTCTGAGAATATCAGACCCCAGCTGTCCACTTTACCATGGCTGGTGATCCAATTTTGGGGGGGGCCCGCAAAAACGGATCTGTCGTGTGAATGTAGCTTTATTCTGATCTGCCGTTTATAAACAGCAAGCAGAAATAAGTGAATAGCGCCCCCCAGATTCAGAAAATCTCCGGGGTTTCAGGGGCTAGCTGAGACCCTGGAGATCATGATTCACGCCGGTTTTTCCGGTCCTCGCTCACGTGATCACCGGTATACACCGTATACCGATGATCACGTTACAGTAAATGACAGCGCCGGTAAAAAAATATTTATCTCCCATCTGGCATGAACAAACATGTCAGATGGGAGATAAATCTCCTCCACGGTCCCCCGGTGTCGCCAAAGTGTCCCCCCCGGCTCCCTCCCGGAAATCCAAGATAGCCGCGCACACAGCAGCGCAGCGGCCGCATTCACCCCACTCCTCTGATTTCTGTCTCATGTGCCATGACACATGCGACAGAAAACTCTTCCCCAGGCCCTGCCAGGTCCCCCCCTATAACCCCACCGGTGTTCCCCAGTGTCCCATGGTACCTGTGCAGCGTTGATCCCCCGCGGACGCCTCCTTCACAACAGACGCTGCCGCATGCACAGAGTGGCTGTCAGCTCAGGTTCCTGTGTTCAGACACAGTGAGTGGTGGTAACCATTAATCTGTAAGCTACTGCAATGCCCTGCTCATGAGGTAAAGAACATAGTTGATCAGGAGAGCTATACTACATTTCCAAATGGAGGTATTTGATTTTATAGTTGCCCTGTTGAACGACTACCAAAAATGAGAGTCCGTCATACGCCACAAGAAAACATGTCTAAATAGCGAGCTCTGTTGTTTAGTATTCATTCAGCTGGATAACTGGACTTAAAGGGGTATTCCATCTCAAAGATCCTATTCCCAATATATAGTAGGTGGAATAGCAATCAGCAAATACCAATATTTGGAAATGTAGAATAGTTCTCCTAATTACGCATGCCCTTACCTCATGAGTAGGGCATTGCAGCTTTGGAAGCAACAGTTACGACATGGACTCTGCTGCTGTAGACCAAGGGAGAGTGGGTGCAGATTCATTGCACCCACACTCCTCACATGGAGGGTCTGCACTCCTAGAAAATTGGGGATACGTTCCCTGAACGTGTCCCCCCATGTTCTAGACCGTCCACAGACATCGTGGGACCCCCTCATCTTTTTTCCTTACAATAAATTGGTGAAAGAGGGAATGTTTTGGGGAGTGTTTTTTCAAATACATTTTTTTTTGTCTATTTTTTTTGTTAGTACCGACAGATTGTGATGTCGGGTATCTGATAGATGCCATGACATAAACTGCTGGGCTTGATGTCAGGTGACCTTACAGCTAGTATCAACCCCATTTATTATCCCATTTGCCACTGCACCAGGGCACGGGATGAGCTGGGGTGAAGCAAAAGGATTGGTGCATCTAGTGGATCCGCATCTCAGCGGCCTGCTATTTCTAGGCTGTGAAGGGCCAATAACTATGGACCTTTCCACCCTGAGAATACCAGACCACTGCTGTCCGCTTTACCTTGGCTGGTGATCCAATTTGGGGGGGACCCTACTGTTGTGAATGTTAGTTATGTTTTGGCTGCTGGGAGGCTCCCTCTGGTGGCCAGGAATGGTTTGGACTTGGACCAGGTGTGTTGTGCAGTGGGTGTTTCCCTTGCTAACTCTCTGCTTATTTAAATCCTGGTCTGATTGCAGGCTGTTGCCGGATGTCAGTTCTTTGTATCTCCAGCCTGCTTAATCCTGCTCTACACCACATCTTCCCCAGATAAGTGCTTGCTCTTTACTTATTGTCTGGTTCTTTTGTTTATCTGGGTTTGTCATTTGCTGTGGTTGGTTTCAGGTTATTTGCTTGCAGGGATTTTCCCCCTCATTGGATTGTTGGGGAACTCCCTGCAGTTCTGTGTGGAGTATAGCTCCTTTGAGTCCATGTGTTTGTGGCTTGTTGACTTTGTTATGATTCTTGTTTTCTGTTCATTGGTATGACAAGGGCACCTGGTATAGGACGGAGTTCAGATCGTGCGATCTGAGGGCCTTTTTGTACTATCAGGAAGTTGGTATTTTGTAGGGTTTTTCTCTGGCCACCATAAGTCCCTTTCCTGTCCTTTCCTATTTTAGTCAGCGGGGGCCTCACCTTTTGCTAATCCTGTCATCTACCTGTGTATTGTGTTTTTCCTATATCACTGCAGTCTTTGAATGTGGGGGGCTAGCTATTCTTGTCTATTTTCTGAGGCAGAGAGTTATTCATCTTTCCTACCTTTAGGATAGTTAGTTCTCCGGCTGGGTTCGCGGTGCACAGGATGTTAGTTCACCCCTCGGCTACTTCTAGCTGTGATGGTTAGTAAGGGGATGGCGGCCAGATTAGTTGCCAATGTTCTTGTCACCTTTTGCCAATGATTTGTGGTGGTCTTCCATGGTTCCGGACCATAACACCCTACTTATTTTTTTTTTGTAAATTATTATTATTTATAAAATAATTATAAAAAACGAGCCTGGGGTGACCTCCACATTGGATCACCAACCACGGTAAAGCTGCCAGCTGTGGTTTTCAGGCTACAGCCGTCTGTTTTACCGTAGCTGGCTATCAAAAATGGGGGTCTCCGCGTCATTTTTTTTAACTATTTTTTTAAATAAAAAAAATTAATGGGCTTCCCTGTATTTTGATTGCCAGCCAAGGTAACGGCAGGCAGATGGGGGTGGAAACCCGTAGCTGTCTGCTTTATCTGCGCTGAGAATCAAAAATACCGCGGAGCGCTACGTAATTTTTTTTTAATGATTTATTTTACAGCACTGTGATGTCAGGCAATAAAAATACAGGGAAGCCTATTTTTTTTTTTAGTTATTTAAATAAATAATTAAAAAAAAAAATACATGGGCTCCCGCTGCATTTTTTGTATTGCTAGCTAAGGGTAATCCAAGCAGCTACTGGCTGCTAACCCCCACTGCTTGGTGTTACCTTCACTGGCAATGGAAAATCCAGGGAAGCATTTTTTATTTTATTTGCCAAGAAACTACAAAAAAAATTACTTGAGCTTCGCCATATTTTTGTATGCTAGCCAGGTACAGCAGACAGGTACGGCTGCCCCCAAGCTGCCTATTTGTACCCGGCTTGGAACTAAAAATATAGGGAAGCCCTTTTTTCTAATTATTTCATGAATTTCATGAATTAAAAAAAAAAAACAAAAAACGACATGGGCTTCGCCCCGTTTTTGTGTCCAGCCACGTACAACTAGGCAGCTGGGGATTGGAATCCGCAGCACAGGTTAGCCCAAGCTTTCTGGGCCCCTCTGCTGTGAATTGCAGTCTGCAGCCGCCCCAGAAAATGGCTCTTTCATAGAAGCACCATCATCTGGCGCTGTATCCAACTTTTCCAGCAGCCCTGAAGCCGGGTGGCTTGCTGGGTAATAATGAGTTAATACTAGCTTTGTCTTACTAGCTACTGTAGTATTAAGCCAGAGATTCTTAATGTCAGGAAAGTTTAACCTGGCCATTAAGACTCTCCAATAAAGGGTTAAAAAAAAAAAACAGAGAAAAAATCGTTTAATAGAAATAAATACACAGACACACTTAGAGACTCCATGTTTATTACTCCCTCTCACCCCTCCACGATCCTAGTCTTCTGTCTTCTTTCTCCTTCAACCCATGCAGCTCTGCTACATCAGACAGCACTGCATGGGAGGAAGACGCTGCTGCTTCCTGTGCAGTCTATTCACTCAGTGAGTAAGCAGAAGCTGCATGCTGTAAGCGGTGACGCCACCGCTGACAGGCAGGTTACCATAGCAATGGTGCTCCGATCACGTGATTCCCGATGCCGCTATTTACTGGCTGTGACAGCTAGTCCCTGCATGTGGCTGACTCTGTTAAGAGCGCCCACATGCAGGAACGGGAAGTCCACCATGTGCCAGAGCATTTCGCCGGTACACAGACATGCTCAAACGAGCACCGCGTACCAGAGAGATGCACTGACAGGACCTAGCATGACGTCATAGCCATGTGACCAGTCTGTAGCCAATGAGATAATAAACACGAGACTGGTCACATGCTATTTTGACGTCACGATAGGTCCTATCATCAGTGCTGGTTACCGGGAGGACGCAGCGATTATCGGAAGGAAAAGCGGCAGGAGACAGAGTGCAGGACGCGTCGCGGGGACCTGTAAGTGTTATGGCAATGTTTATTAACTGTATGTGTACATGCATAATGTGTTTTTATGTGTTTGTGTTTGCCTCCCATTGTTTTCAATGGGGTTCGAGTGGTTCGTCGAATGGTTCGTCGAACGGAGCCTCCGTTTGGAAAACCGGACCGAACTCGAACGGGGGGTGGCTCATCTCTACTTAAGAGCAAGTGCACAGGGCTCGTTCATCCTTTACAGTCGATTATTTAGATGGGTCTATATTTTAACATATGACTATTGTTTTCATATTTACTCCATAATTTAATAGTACACATGTAATTATTTTATCAGAGAGATTTGCTTCTTTCTCTGACAATCAGCAAAATTCTCAATTCTAAGGTAAAATCTGTATTCAGTGAAGACTTTCCCATTACTGAGATAAAAGATGGCAGATGTTACTGATGAGAGACTATGTAGATAGAGGAAGGGGTGGAGCTTTGCATCTATCCCCTCCCATCATAGATTGATAGCGGGATTTAACTATTTAAGGCCTTGTGCATATGATGCAGTTTTTAATGCCATTTTTGGTGCAGTTTGTGGCCCAAATCTGCATGTCTATCCTTATGCCAGCGAAGTCAATGAGAATCGCGAAGTGCTGTGCTTATTTTTTCCAACAAAACAAAACAAATCACTGATCTCGGAGAGACCAGCCAGAGAAAACACTGCCAGCAGCCAGCGAGGGCGCTCAAGACAGTGAAATCCTAGGAACATTGCCCCCTGGGAAATATGCAAATCAAAAAGGTCCGTGGTGCTTATTTTTTCCTGGAAGTTTTGGGTGCAGAAAAATATGCAGCATGTCAATTCTTAGGCTGCTTTCACACTACGTTTTTTTAACATGCGTCATGAACTTTTTTGCTGCAAAAGCGGATCCTGCTTTACAGCAAAAAACGCATGCAAACGCATCTGTTATTTTGCAGGATCCTGTCACTGGATGTTTAGGGGTAAGCATTGGAGTCATGTGATCGGGAGTGAGGGGAACTAAATGTGCCAGACTGGGAGCCGGCTTCTCACAGCTGCAGACGCTCGTAACCAAGGATACCCGATATTTATCTTGGTTACGAGCGTCTGCAGCTGCTAGGAGCAGGGCTGCCTGCACACGTAACCAACGTAAACATCGGGCAACTAAGAGAAGTGGTTACCCGATATTTACCTTGGTTACGAGTGTCCGCAGCTCTCAGGTGGGAGAGAGAGGGAGGAGAGAAAGGGGGAAAGACAGAGATAGAGAGACAGAGAGAGAGGGAGGGAGGAGGAGAGAGGGAGGAGAGAGAGACAGATCACTCGAGGCTGGTTTCTGTGCATGCTCAGTAGAGCAAGCAGGATCCTGTCTATCAGCATGCCAGTGTTCACATGCGTTTGCATGCTGTTTAGTCAGGATCCAGCAATTTGCAGTATTTGGATGCAGCTCAAAAACGCTACAAGTAGCGTTTTTGAAAGATGTTAAAAAACTGCAAGTCGCTGGATCCTCACTATAACGCACGCAAACGCAGGTGAATGCATGTTAACGCGAGTCCATTGCAAATGCATTGAAATGAAAACGCATTTGCACTGGATCCGTTTTTGCGTTAAAAAAACGTTCAGGACGCATGTTAAAAAAACGTAGTGTGAAAGCAGCCTTAGCGTGTTTTCCTGTGTTTTTAGACCTTCCAGTCATTGATTTCACACAAAACAAAAAATGCATGGCACAAAAATGCACCAAAAACGCATTCATTTTTTGTGCTTTTTTTCTGCCACAACGAGCAGTTATTGGTGCACAAAATATCTAATTTAATTAAAATAAAAAAAAACATTTATATACTGACCTAATCCAGTATCCTGAGGAGTCCACCAGCAAAGCGCAGGTGGACAAACGCATTAATATCATGGTGCTGGGGCACGACAGGACGTCACAAACCTGGCATGGCTTGATGACATCCCCACACTGGGACTCTGACGACTTGTGCTTATGCCTGTGCCACTGTCAATGCATCTCCTTGCAGTTCTGTACACCAGAGTCTTAAAGTGACCTGCACACTACAGAACAAAGAGTGGTAGAGGAGGGAGGTCATGTCTCCCTGCTTTACCACAGAGCTAAACTGTATTGGCGAGCTGGGAGAGCCGATACATTTAAGAGTGGCGATAGCTCCAGGTGGGCCCCTCCAAGCGAAGGAGCCTGGAGCAACCGCCCCTCAGCCCCCACAGTAGCTAATCTACTAATAGTATGGACTATATGGATATAAAAATTAAAACAACAGTTACTATTTAGCATATGTTTCTAAAGAAGACGTTTCAAAACTGACATAAATTTAGTTATTAAACCAATATTATGAATCTTGCACTATAGTGCCTTGAACAATTATTCATACCCGTGATCTTTTCCACATTTTCTCACGTTACCCCCACAAATTTAAAGACTGACATTTTTGACCATTTTTATTTACAAACTGGCTCAAAAGTTCAGCACTATGTCCGCCCAAACTGGACAATGTTTCTTCAATGTGCTGGATCAGTTATTCCACATCTTTAGGTCATGGTCGGTTTTTACCATTTTTGTGTTATCAATTTTTCCCATATAATAAAAAAAAAAAAAAAAAAACAACAAATACAAACCAGAAGGAGGTTATGGCTGGTGCCATACGAGCACTACTGTGAGTACATTGCATGACACCCGACTCCCGCTCTGCTGGAGTGTAAGCAGAGTGTCATGCCACTGTGATGTGATCCTGTGATCACAGCATAGCCGCGGAGGATAGGGCGGGCGCTGTGGAGGAGAGGGAGGGACTAATCTCCCTATCTTCATTGTCAGCTGATGCGTATATCGCCCTGCACTCAGGTGTAATTTGAGTGCAGTGTGAAGTTTCTCTCGCACCCATAGACTTGTATGGGTGCATGAGAAAACAAATCGGATTCCATCCGCAGCAAGCTGCGACTGTTTTCTCGGTCCGATTAGGGCTGAGAAAAAGAAAATAAATAAATAAATAAAAAAATCGCTCATGGGAGCGGCCCCATAGAATGGCGATTTTTTTTTTTATCGCATTCCACTTGCTCTGTTTTACTCGCCTTGAGTCCATAGCCTAACGCTGCTTCTTCTTCTTCGCAACTGGTGAGGAAGAAAAGGGTTCTTTGCTGACCTCTTCACTTGAATGAATGAATATTGTTGAATATCCAGCCAAAAGTAGGATGTTTTAACTTTTTGACCAACATTCGCACCCACCTCCTCCCCCCAGCAATTCTAACAATCAAAATAAAAACAAACAAAGTTGAAAAAAATGTGTTGATGCGGTCTAAGAAGAAAATCAAAAACAAAGAAGGGATGATACAAAAGGCGGACGGTATGTTAATTAGCTTCTACAGCTACTCCGCCATTGTCTTAAAGTACTTTTCTCTTTTGCCTTTTCGATTTCGAGCCCATTTATTTATTGCCTGTATATTTAGATGTATGCATGCACAAAGTAAAACAGACATAAAAACTGGGAAAATTGAAGCAATTATGGCAGAATACGTTGCATCTTACAAAATGCACCATGGATAAACTCTCCTTCTGAGAACGCTGCAAACATTGTTTTTTTTCTACTTAATGACATTTATTAAGAAGATGAAAGCTTGGGGGAATTGTTAGGACATGAAGCTTGCACATTTATCCAGACAATGAAATGATACTCGGGGCTTTTTAGAGGTTCTTTAGAAACAGCAGAATGCAACCACATAACAAAATCATTTTGGAACATTCTTTAATGTAGAGAGAAAGCAAATTTCTCATATAATTGCTCTGAAAATGAGCAGCCTGGCTACTCCAGCATCACGTGTCAGCCACTATACTAATGGTGCGCACGTCCGAACACACTAGATTTTACAAAAAGTACTCGTACCTGGAGTTTACAAATAACCAGAGCACATGCAGTACAAGTGGATAAATGAGGGCTACATGTACCGCTCTAATTAAAGCAGGCAGAGATATTTAATGACTGCACTCTGAGAACTGAGGATTTTATTAGTGAATTATGTTGCCATAGGGGCTGATCCCAGAAGAGGATTGCGCTGACATGCTTCTGCCCACACATTAAAAGCCTTGTAAATCAGAAAACATTTTTAAGTAAAAGTCTTTTTTCCTTCGAGCTATGAAATGCATTTAATTTTGTCCATATACGATATAGTGAATAAAAGTATTAGGATAATTCTTCTAATCTGTCTCATGCCAAAAAGCCAGTCATGTTCTTCCACACCAAATTTCCCCAACCATGACTTTACGGACCTTCACAGTCATGTTGAAACAGAAAAGGGTCTTTCCCAAATGTTTTCCACAATCTGACCATTTCTATTGTGTTTGGTGATGTACGACTTAAGGCCCCTTTACACACTGAGACTTTCTAGCGATCCCACCAGCGATCTCGACCCGGCCGGGATCGCTGGAAAGTCTCTAACAGTCAGCTGGTGAGTTGTCAAACAGGCAGATCTGGCCAACGACGCAGTAGCGATACGGACCTGCAGAACGACCTCGCTGGAAAGGGAACGCTAGCATGCCTATGGGCTGGGTCGCTAACGATGTTGTTGTAACGGTGTCAAACACACCGATACATGCTGCGCAGCGGGAAACAAAGGACCAAAGAATGGTCCTGAACGACATGTAGCGATCAGCGACCTCACAGCAGGGGCCAGGACGCTGATGCGTGTCACACACTGCAATGTCGCTGGGGAGGTCGCTACTACGTCACAAAACCGGTGAAGCGGTGACGTTACAGCGATATCGCTAGCGATGTTGCAGTGTGTAAAAGGGGCCTTTACATGCAGCTCCTTAGTCATGTAATAAAGCTCCTGCCACACAGGTTTTGTTAATGTTAATGCCAGATGTTTGTAAAGCTGGGTTCACACATAGCGACAGTGACAACGACGTCGCTGTTACGTCACCATTTTCTGTGATGCAACAGCGACCTAGTAAGTCGCTGTTATGATCGCTGCTTAGCTGTCAAACACAGCAGACGCAGCAGCGATCATAATGACACGCATCGCTGTGGAAGCCATGCTGCACTTGGTAACTAAGGTAAATATCGGGTAACCATTAACCGATATTTACCTTGGTTACCAGCACACACGCTTAGCGCTGGCTCCCTGCTCTCCTAGCCAGGGCACACAACAGGTTAATTACCCGATGTGTACTCCGGCTCCGGCTACGTGTGCAGGGAGCCAGCGCTAAGCGGTGTGCTCTTACGCTGCCAGTGCCGGCTCCCTGCTCTCGTAGCTGGAGTACACATTGGGTAATTAACCCAATGTGTACCCTGGCTAGGAGTGCAGGGAGAAGGGAGCCGGCACTGGCAGCATGAGAGCGGCGGTGCTAGTAACTAATGTAAATATCGGGTAACCAAGGGAAGGGCTTCCCTTGGTTACCCGATGTTTACCGTGGTTACAGCTTACCGCAAGCTGCCAGACGCCGGCTCCTGCTCCCTGCTCGCTTCAGTTCGTCGCTCTCTTGCTGTTACACACAGCGATGTGTGCTTCACAGCGGGAGAGCAACATCCAAAAAATGAAGCAGGACATTCAGCAACGACCGGCGACCTCACAGCAGGGGCCAGGTCATTGCTGGATGTCACACACAGCGACAGCGATGGGACATCGCTACTACGGCACATAAAATGGTGACGTAGCAGCGACGTCATTGTCGCCGTCGCTGTGTGTGACACCACCTTAACTCTGTAGGTAGTGAGTCAACAGAGTGTTGGTATATTGTGTTTTCAATTACCAGCTGTTCACACCTGTTAGATGTGTGGGTCAGTCTTTTTGATAATCTTTGTAGTGCATTTTTTTCTGACTAAGCACTCCACCCTATAACCAGGCTGTGTCTATCCTCCTCTATAGCTGAATCCTTCCTGCCCAGACATGTAGGTTTTTAAACCAGATAGAGGCATTTAAGTTAGGGTCCTGGTACGTTGAGATCATCTTGCCGCTGGTTACCGGGCTCACATGCATTGGCGAATATATAAGCTTGGTATCTCTTTTTTCAAATATTCCTATAGCAGGAATGCAATACCAGAGTTCCCTTATTCATTTTTATCATTCTAGAGTGCTGCTGTATGTATCTGGAGTAACAGAGTGTTGGTGACTTATGCACTATTCTCCGCCTGTTCTGTAACTTTACTTGGTCTTCTTTCAGTGGTTCCTAAATGCTTCCATTTTTCAATAATACCACTCACAGTTGATGGTAGAGAATTTTGGAAAGAAGAAATTGTTTTGCTACAACAGTGACATCCTATTAGAAGACCACACTCTATATTACTGAGCACTTTAGAACTACTCATTTTTTTCACAAATGTTATACACCTGTTGCAATGGGAAAGAGTTAAAGGCAATCGGTCAGCAGGTTTTTGCTATTTGCTATGAGAGAAGCATAATATAGAGCAAGAGACCCTGATTCCAGGGATTTGTCATTTACTATACTAGGCTGTGTTGTAGTTTCATTGAAATCATCAGAGTTTTCAAATTTTGAAGTATGGAAGAAATACACGTTACACAGGAAAAAAAAAAAGGCCAAAATTGGGAAAACATGCAAACTACATGCAGATGTTGCCCTGATCAAATAGGAACTCGGGGCTCAGCGATACAAGAGCACAGTTATAACTACTGAGTCACTACACTGTTACAAGAAGTTCTTTCAACTAGTTTTTTGGTGATTTTTTTTCTTTTTTTTCTGCACTGATAACTTGGACATTTTCTTATTAAATATAATTAACCTTTTTCTCAGTCTTTCAGAGGAACAAATGATTAAAGGTTTTAAAAGGATAAAAAGTACTTTTTTTGATATGACGGCAGCCACACACAGATAATCTAGCTATCTCATCAGGCTATTTATCTTGAGAGCTTTAGTTTTACTGCTATCAGACAAAATTCTCACACATTGCTTAATAGAGGCTATTTAAGGTCATCTCAAAATATATTTCTCATCTTTCCCTGAAATGATGATATGGTGGTTTTACATCAGAGGCGATACTACAGTGAGTAAAAGTATCCTGAATTACACAGCATTATAAGAACTAGATCTCCAGGGTCATCATAAAAAAACCCCCAAAACCTTAATACATACTGTCACAAACCACCGGGGGGGTCACTCAGAAATCCCCCGCGCTGGCTACCAGTACGTCACAATCGGGGGGTAACAAGTGGGGGTCACCCCTCCTTTATACCTCCCGACCGACAGACAGAGCACGTGACGCGCTCTCTAGCGCCCCTCTTATAGTCAGGCCAATTATGGAATTGCCCGACAATAAGCAAGGAGGCCGCTATACTACTTATGCCGATTATTGAAGGGTCCCCGGTGAGAGTAAGGTATATATTCCCCCGACCTCCGCGGGCGGAATATATAAAATCTCCCCGAATCTCACTGGCCTCCCCACAATAATCCTTGGCACAATTCGCTGCCACCAACCGATTTACGGTAACTATTAGCCGAACACACAGACGTGGGATTCAAGATCGAGATAACAGAACAGCCCAAGATTAATTATATAATTTAATCAGCCTAAAGCACACTAGAACTACAATATATACAATAGGGAATCTACAGAATATACAGTTATGTCAGAGTACAGTTACAATCAAAGCATGGGTTACAAACAGGCATACACAGTTCCAGCAGTTACCTTGTTGCGTCTGGCCACAGGGGGGCGCTGTAGACCAGGTTTCCAGGAACTCCCTCACAGGTCTTTCCCAACCAGGCCCCCGAGCAGAAGAACCCTGGAAAATGGCCGAAGTAGGGTTATCAACCTGGGCAGATCCAGGTCCCCTCCTACCTTCGTGACCTCACAGGGAGCACTGCTCCACCCCTGGCTTGAGTTATGGACAATATCCCAACATGGAATATAGGCCATAACTTTGCCTGGGAGCGTCGTAGGCGGACGCCAATGCTCTCATTGTGACAGTTATGAATTTAGCTACAGAACGAGGGGACTCATGACCTGTCTGCCAGTTCCCCATTGGCTGATATCACGCCTGGGGCATTTCCCAATGTCCTGCTCCCATAAAAAGGGGGTGCCGGCATCGTCCACATGCGGAGACACCATTTTTATGGTTGCCATATTTATCGGAAATATGGCTTGCGAGATATGAACCATTTTTTACTGGAGTCGTTCTGTCTGGCTATTTCCATAGCCTTGCTAATGAGATACAGCTCTTGTTACAGGGTGACGGCAGGGAGTCATCCTGTGTCCATTGTTCCCACACCACCTCATTTCCATATCACAGGACATGGCCATGGGATTTGTTGCTAAACCAGTTGTGTGAAGGAAAGGGGGGGGGTGACACCAGGAGAGGGCTTCCTGACATACTTGAATATCATGATTTATCGTCATCTCTCCGGATTTACCTCACACCTCCCCCCTTTTGAGGGCGCTAGGGGGCAGCACACTCCGGTGTTCCCCCGTGCGCCCGTCCGCGACCTCTCCTTGTCGGGACAGCCCGTCTGCGTTACCGTGGTCACGGCCCCTTTTGTGGCGAATGGTGAAGTTGTATTGCTGGAGCGCAAGGCTCCATCGCAACAATCGCCCATTCGTCCCAGAGACGGTGTGCAACCAGCTGAGGGGATTGTGGTCCGTCTCCACGATGAAGTGGCGCCCGTATAGATAGGGTTGCAGACGCTGCAGGGCCCACACTATGGCCAGGCACTCCTTCTCCATTGTGGAATAGGCAACTTCCCTTGGTAACAGCTTCCTGCTCAGGTACAAGACTGGGTGCTCTTGGTTCGCAGAGTCCACCTGGCTGAGCACCGCACCGAGGCCGAAGTCACTGGCGTCGGTCTGTACTACAAACGGCCGCGTGAAGTCGGCTGCCTGTAGCACGGGCGGGCTGGACAGGGCGTCCTTTAGGGCCCGGAAGGCTGTCTCGCAGTCCATTGTCCAATCGACTGCAGAGGGCAGCTTCTTCTTGGTGAGGTCCGTCAAGGGCTTTGCCAGGCTACTATAGCATGGAACAAACCTCCTATAGTACCCAGCGGTCCCCAAGAAGGACATCACCTGCTTCTTGGTCCTGGGGGTGGGCCAGGATGCGATGGCTTCCACTTTCTCAGGCTCGGGCTTCAGTGTTCTCCCACCTACCCGGTGACCGAGGTACTGGACCTCGCTCATGGCCAGCTGACACTTTCCCGGCTTGATGGTCAAACCTGCCCGGTGGATCCGCCTGAGCACCTGTGCTAGATGCTCTAGGTGGTCCTCCCAGGTGGGACTGAAGACGGCAATGTCATCCAGGTACGCGGCCGCGTACCCTTCAAGTCCCTTGAGCAGGGTGTTGACCATCCGCTGGAAAGTGGCAGGGGCATTCCTCATCCCGAATGGCATCACCGTGGACTCGTACAGTCCAAATGGGGTAATAAAGGCAGAGCGTTCCCTGGCCTTGCGAGTCAGGGGGATCTGCCAATATCCCCGGCTCAGATCCATGATGGTCAGGTACTGAGCCCCGGCCAACTGATCGAGCAGGTCATCGATGCGTGGCATTGGGTACGCATCGGCGACCGTGACCGCATTGAGCCCCCTGTAGTCCACGCAGAACCGAGTGGTTCGGTCCTTCTTAGGGACGAGGACTACAGGCGAGGCCCAAGCGCTGTTGGATGCCTGGATCACCCCCAGCTTCAGCATCTCGTCAATCTCCTGGCGCATGTGTTGCTGCACCTCCAGGGAGACCCGATATGCTGAACGCCGGATCGGGGGATGATCCCCAGTGTCCACGTGATGGACAGCCAAGTCAGTCCTTCCGGGCTGGTTGGTAAACAACCCCCGGAAGGGGAGGAGGGTGGCCCACAGCTGGGACCGTTGGTCTTCCAAGAGCTGGTGGCCAACCTCCACATCCTCAATGGATCCGCCTGCCCTAACCTGGGCTAGCATATCCAAGAGGGTTTCCGCTTCTCCCTCCTCGGGCAGGTTGCACACGGGGAGCGCACATGCCTCCCGCTCATGATGTGCCTTCATCATGTTCACATGGAAGGGCTTCCGCCTTCCACGGGCAGGGTCCAGGGTGACCAGGTATGTTACAGGGTTGAGCTGCTGGTACACGAGGTATGGGCCTTCCCAGGCTGCCTGAAGCTTGTCCTGTGGTACGGGGACCAGTACCCACACCTTTTGACCCACTTGGTAGGTCCTCTCACAAGCGTTCTGGTCGTACCAACGCTTCTGATCGGCCTGGGCTTGAGCCATATTGTCGTGTACCAGTTGCGTCAAGGCCTGCATTTTGTCCCGGAAGCGCATGACATACTCGATAACCGACACTCCAGGGGTGGCCAAATCCCCTTCCCAAGCCTCTTTCACCAGAGCCAGGGGGCCCCGCACACGTCGCCCGTACAGGAGCTCAAACGGTGAGAATCCTGTTGAGGCCTGTGGAACCTCCCGGTAAGCAAATAACAGGTGTGGGAGATACCGCTCCCAGTCACGCCCATGGGAGTCGACCAACATCTTAAGCATCTGCTTTAAGGTGCCATTGAACCGCTCGCACAGGCCATTAGTCTGTGGATGGTACGGGCTGGCCACCAGATGTCGCACCTGGACTTGCTTACAGAGGGCCTCCATCAGCTGGGACATGAATTGGGTCCCCCGGTCAGTGAGCATTTCCTGGGGAAAACCCACTCGGGAGAAAATCTCCAGCAATGCGGTGGCCACCTTGTCAGCCCGAATGGACGACAAGGCCACTGCTTCTGGGTACCGGGTGGCATAGTCCACTACCGTCAGTAGGAAGCGTTTCCCGGAGCTGCTGGGGATGGCCAGCGGGCCGACCAGATCCACAGCCACCCTCCTGAAAGGCTCATCGATGATTGGCAGAGATACTAGTGGGGCTTTGGGGCGTGGCCCCGCCTTCCCCACTCTCTGACAGGTTTCACACGAACGGCAGTAGGCAGCCACATCGGCCCCCATTTTTGGCCAGTAGAAATGCTGGTTTAACCTGGCCTTGGTCTTAGCGATCCCTAGGTGTCCGGCCATCGGAATCTCATGTGCGATCCGCAACAACTCCGTCCGGAACGGATAGGGTACCACCAACTGTCGGTCCCTGGGCCACGCCTCCGGTGAACCCTGCTGGACCGTGGCCCGGTACAGCCGTCCTTGGTCCCAGACCACTCGCTCCGGGTCCGAGTCCGAGGGAGGCTGTGCCGCCTGCTCCTTAAGAGCTTTCAGGCTGTCGTCAGCTTCTAACGCTGCCTGAAACCCCTGACTAGATGTGGCCAGAATCGACGAGACTGTCACATCTTCAGTCAGTACCCCGGGACCTGTGTCCTGGCCTCCACCTGACTCGGCTGCCACTTGGTCAGAAGGGGAAGAGCTATCGGACCTCCGGGAGGCCCCTTGGCTTCCAGCACTCCCACTGCGGGTGACAGCGGCCACAGCCGCTGCGACCGTGGGTCGTGCCTGCTCCTCCTCCGTTCCTGACCAAGTCGCCGGTTCAGGCAGACCTACCTGGCTTCCTGACACCCCGGTTGTGGGGGAACCATGCACCGAGATCTTACCTGGGATCACTTCCGCTCCTGGACCGGCCCCAATCTCACCTGCCTGTTCCCCTCCTGCAGCAACAGAACCCCGCTGTGAAATCTCTGGGGACCCCACATTTGCTGTGGTAGCCCCCACCCCACACACTGGTCCTCCCCCTGCAGCACCCTGCTCTCTGCTTATCCCTGCAGAGGGCAACAGATCCCAGCTCACAGGCTGGTTACTTGTAGAGGCATTGTCACACCTTTCTCTGACCCCCTCCCCTCCTGTCACAGCTGCAGCTGCGTGTGTGTCTATGGTGTCTGTGCAAGCAGAAATATCAGAGTTCACTCCCTCCTCCCTTACATCATTCATAGATAACACATTAACATTGTCAGGAGTCATGTCAGTACTGGCTGAAGGTTCAGCCCTTGGGGGGGGCCCAAACTGGGAGGTTATCTGCCCCAAATCTGTCCCAAGTAGCACGTTTGCAGGGATCCGATCAGTTACCCCCACCTCCCTCACCCCCCGCCCTGCGCCCCAGTCCACATAAATGTCAGCAACAGGCAGCGCCGGGTCAGTGCCTCCAATCCCGGAGACAGCGAGGGTTTTTCCAGGGATCAAGTCTTGGGGGGACACCATCTCAGGCCGCACCAGAGTCACCTCCGAGGCGCTGTCTCGCAGTCCTATGGTCACAGACCGGCCGACGGTGACAGGTTGGAAGCTGTCCAGGGACCTACCACCACCCCCACCCACACAATACACCTTGGGCGGCCCTTGGGACGGGGACGGAGCCGGGGCCTTGGGACGCTGAGGGCACATGGCCTTGAAGTGTCCAGGTAGGTTGCACTGGTGGCACCGTCTTGGTTCCGCCACGGGCCTGGAGAGGGGAGTTGAGGGGGACACCCCCTGCAGTCTAGGGGCAGGTGGGGCAGTCGCCGAATTCATCTTACCCCCTCTCCAGGTGCTGCTGGTGGCCGCTCTCCTGGCCTCAGGGGCCCGGTTGTTGGTGTAGTCATCGGCAAGGGCAGCTGTAGCCGTGGACCCCTTTGGCTTCTGGTCTCGGATGAACTGGCGGAGATCCTCAGGGCAGTTCCACAAGAGTTGCTCCGTGATGAACAAGTCCAGGATCTCCGGTCCGGTGGAAAGCTGCAGGCCTTGGGTCCAGTGGTCGGCAGCTCGGGCAAGTGCCCGCCGGTGGTCAGCCCAGGAGTCCTTTGGTCCCTTCTGTAGGCTCCGGAACTTCTTGCGGTAGGACTCTGGAGTGAGGTTGTACTGTTGGATCAGGGCCCGCTTGATGGTGTCGTAGCCCTGATCTGCCTCAGCAGGCAAGTCCCCAAGGATATCCAGGGCCTTACCCCTTAAACGGGGGGTCAGGTATTTGGCCCACTGGTCCTTGTCCAGATGGTGCTGCAAGCAAGTCCGTTCAAAAGCAGTCAAGAAAGAGTCCAAGTCTCCATCCTTCTCCAGCACTGGGAAGTCCTCAACACGGACCTTTGGAAGTTTGGTGTCTCGAAGGTCACATGTGGCTGATGAGGGCCGGAGCTGAGCTAGCTGCAGCTGGTAGTCACGGTCTGCCTGTCGCTCTCGCTCTTTACGCGCTGCCTGCCGCTCTCGCTCCGCAGCCTCACGCTCTGCGTGCCGCTCCGCAGCCTCAGCGTCACGCGCTGCCTGCCGCTCTGCCCTGCGCTCTGCCAGGAGTTCCTTGTAGCCCTTCTGGTCTCCAGCCTGGAGAAGGGCCATAGCCATTTGAAGAAGGCTATCCGAGCCTCCCAGGCTCGGTGGAATGGCACGTGGTGATCTGCGGCACGCTGCAGAGCTAGGCGATTCACTGTCCCTTTCAGAGCGGAGGGCTGGCATCTGGCTCGTTGAGGAACCTTGGGTGAGCTCCTCCTCATCTTGTCCAGCAGTGCCAGGTTGCGCAATGTCCTCGGCAGAACGGTTTTCTGGCGTCGAGCTCCTGGAGGACTCGTGGGCAACCTCCTCATTGCTGTCCACAGCACCGTCCTCCCTCTCTTCGGCTCCTGCCTTAGCATTGGCCAGTTGCATAGCTCTGCTCCTGGTGCCATCAGCCATTCTTGCAGACTTTTGGTCACTGACACAGAACTGACACCTGATGCCTCCACACACCTTACAGTATCTGCACTCTGACACTCTAGTGTTGAGCTAGTCTGAAGACCCCAGCAGCCACAGCTGCTGCAGGCAGTCTTTAGTGTCTGGGAGTATGGGTCTCACACTCACACACACTATTATCTCGATCCCACCGCTATGCCACCAATATGTCACAAACCACCGGGGGGTCACTCAGAAATCCCCCGCGCTGGCTACCAGTACGTCACAATCGGGGGGTAACAAGTGGGGGTCACCCCTCCTTTATACCTCCCGACCGACAGACAGAGCACGTGACGCGCTCTCTAGCGCCCCTCTTATAGTCAGGCCAATTATGGAATTGCCCGACAATAAGCAAGGAGGCCGCTATACTACTTATGCCGATTATTGAAGGGTCCCCGGTGAGAGTAAGGTATATATTCCCCCGACCTCCGCGGGCGGAATATATAAAATCTCCCCGAATCTCACTGGCCTCCCCACAATAATCCTTGGCACAATTCGCTGCCACCAACCGATTTACGGTAACTATTAGCCGAACACACAGACGTGGGATTCAAGATCGAGATAACAGAACAGCCCAAGATTAATTATATAATTTAATCAGCCTAAAGCACACTAGAACTACAATATATACAATAGGGAATCTACAGAATATACAGTTATGTCAGAGTACAGTTACAATCAAAGCATGGGTTACAAACAGGCATACACAGTTCCAGCAGTTACCTTGTTGCGTCTGGCCACAGGGGGGCGCTGTAGACCAGGTTTCCAGGAACTCCCTCACAGGTCTTTCCCAACCAGGCCCCCGAGCAGAAGAACCCTGGAAAATGGCCGAAGTAGGGTTATCAACCTGGGCAGATCCAGGTCCCCTCCTACCTTCGTGACCTCACAGGGAGCACTGCTCCACCCCTGGCTTGAGTTATGGACAATATCCCAACATGGAATATAGGCCATAACTTTGCCTGGGAGCGTCGTAGGCGGACGCCAATGCTCTCATTGTGACAGTTATGAATTTAGCTACAGAACGAGGGGACTCATGACCTGTCTGCCAGTTCCCCATTGGCTGATATCACGCCTGGGGCATTTCCCAATGTCCTGCTCCCATAAAAAGGGGGTGCCGGCATCGTCCACATGCGGAGACACCATTTTTATGGTTGCCATATTTATCGGAAATATGGCTTGCGAGATATGAACCATTTTTTACTGGAGTCGTTCTGTCTGGCTATTTCCATAGCCTTGCTAATGAGATACAGCTCTTGTTACAGGGTGACGGCAGGGAGTCATCCTGTGTCCATTGTTCCCACACCACCTCATTTCCATATCACAGGACATGGCCATGGGATTTGTTGCTAAACCAGTTGTGTGAAGGAAAGGGGGGGGGGTGACACCAGGAGAGGGCTTCCTGACATACTTGAATATCATGATTTATCGTCATCTCTCCGGATTTACCTCACACATACCTATAACAATTGGTTCTTACATGAATGAAATAATAGACATCCTTAATAATAAAATATTATATATAATGTATACTATATGTTCATATGTATGTGAACATCTAACCATCACACCTTAGTGGACATCCGTACCCAAAACCATGGAGCCAGCTCACCTTTAGGCTGTGTGCGCACTTTGCGTTTTTTAATGCGTTTCAGTAGCTTTTTGAATTGCAGCGTTTTAATGCCAAAAAGCTTGCGTTTTGATTTCTAAGCAAAGTCTATGGGAATTTAGCAAAATTCGTCTGCACGATGCTTTTTTAAATGCAGCGTTTTGAGTGACAACATTTTGTCAAAATCTCTGCGTTTATAAAAGCGGCATGTCAATTATTTTTTGTGTTTTGGCAGCGTTTAGCTAACATTGAAGTCAATGACAGTTGTGAAAACGCATCCAAAATCAAAATCCTAGCATTTTACATGCATTTTTGATGCTAAACGCATGCTTTTTTTGCCAAAATTAAAGCATGTGTTTTTGGCATTATAGTGAGGTCAAGAGGTTTCCTTTTGCCCTCACATCCAGCTCGACAAAAAAAAAAAAAGTCAAACAATAAGTTAAATTTATTTATTAATGTATTGAAAACGCATCCCATTTTAAGCACTGAAAATGCATGTAAAACGCGGCAAAAACGCATGCATATTTCCTGCGTTTATGTGGTCAAAATTAAGTTTGACAATGACAAATTCTGCCAGAGGATCCGTTCATTTCTGCAAGGTACAGAACGCAACGTGCGCACATCCAGTCTGCTTCACTCTATGTGACTGCTTTCTTGTGATACCTCACAGCGTGTACAGTGCACTCCATCAGGATTCTTTTTCTGGTGCCAGGAGCGGGCAATCATGTGATTGCAAGAATGTGATTTGCATACTTCTGGCCACATATCAACTAGACGTATCTGGCCTCACACACTTCACTTGTAGTGAGTAAGGTCACGCAAGTCTAGTCAGCACGTGACTGCATATATGTAAATGCTCTAGACACCCGTGAATCCTGACATGCTGCGACGATTCACAAGTCTGCAGTCAGGAAAAGTGATTGCAGACTTTAACTCCAAGCCTGGACAACCGGGGTCCAACACTCTGCACCACTGCCGATCAGCTATACTCTGTCCTTGCGGCGGCAGGCAGAAATTCTCAGTTCAGTCTTCCGATAGCAGCCTTGACTAGGTACTGCACATCAGCCTCCTATTGATTTGAATTGGAGGCAGATGTGCAGTACCTGGCTGCAGCCACTATCAGTTGATGGGGCAGCTCCAGAAATGAGCACTTCCGTTTGACAGCTGCTGCCGGAGGCACCAAGATAAGCTGATCGGCAGGCTTGCGGGGTGTCAGACCCCGTACAATCAGAAATTGATGACCTATAGTAAGGGATAGACCATCAATAAAAAAAGTAGTGGACAACCTCTTTAAGTAAAGTAATTGTGAGGGCTTCTCAAGTTCCTACATAACAGAGCATTCAAAATAACAGTATAAAGAGTTATATTACCCTTCAACTAAATAGCCGACATCAATTATTTTAGAGGTGTGTCCACATACTTTTGCCCATATAGCATGTGGCCTTCTACTGCCTCTGGTACTTTGCAATTATGTGGTTTAACTTTGCAATCAACATATTTGTTGTCTCTATACTCTGCTCTGTACTAGGTCGTACCTGTATGAATGCGACTGTGTCTTTCAAGCTGACTTGGTTTAGCAAAAGCCTTATCACAAGTATCACATTTAAATAATTTTGGCATCTGAGAACTACGTGACGGTCCAGGCTGATGTGTCTGCATGTGCTCCTGTTGAGTAAGATAAAGATGTATTATAGAGGAGCACAAAGGATATGGCCATGATTAATTATTAATACTGTCATAAACTTTATTGCTTTTTGGTGAGATTGAGTGAATACACACATTATACATACCAGGAGCTCCTACAGCACCGAAAGGAAGAATAACCTAAAAAAGATATCCACTTAAAGTGCAACGGTCACTAAAAAAAACTTTTATACAAGCACATTGCAATAAATTAGATTATCATCAAAAAGTTAATTTATTTCAGTAATTTAATACAAATATAGAATCATTACACACAGAGTGAACTATTTCACCTGTTTATTTCTGTTAATGTTGATGATTATGGCTTACAGCCAATGAAAACAAGTCATTATCTCAGAAAATTAGAATATTATATAGGAGCAACTAAAAAAATGATTTTCAACTCAGAAATGTTAGCGCCTACTGAAAACTCTGTATAGTAAACGCACTTAAACTTGGTTGGGGCTCCTTCTGCATGAATTACTGCATCAATGCAGCGTGGCATGGAGGCAATCAGCCTATAGCACTGCTGAGGTGTTACAGAAGCCCAGGTTGCTTTGATAGCAGCCTTCAGCTCATCTGCATTGTTGGGTCTGGTGTCTCATCTTCCTCTTGATAATACCCCATAGATTCTCTATAGGGTTTAGGTCAGGTGAGTTTGCTGGCCAATCAAGCACAGTGATACTGTGGTTAGTAAACCAGGTATTTGGTACTTTTGGCAGTGTGGACAGGAGTCAAGTCCTGCTAGAAAATTAAATTTCCATCTCCAAAAAGCTTGTCGGCAGAGGGAAGCATGAAGTGCCCTAAAATGTTCTGGTAGACGGCTGTGTTGATTTTGGTCTTGATAAAACACAGTGGACCTACACCAGCAGATGACATGGCTCCCCAAACCATCACTGATTGTGGAAACTTCACACTAGACCTCAAGCACCTTGGGTTGTGGCACTCTCCACTCTTCCTCCAGACTCTGGGACCTTGATTTCCCCAAACAAAATTCTCTCATCTGAAAACAACACCTTGGACCACTGAGCAACAGTCCAGTTCTTTTTCTCCTTGGCCCAGGTAAGACACTTCTGGCGTTGTCTATTGGTCATGAATGGCTTGACACAAGGAATACGACAGGTGTAGCGCCTGTCCTGGATACGTCTGTGTGTGGTGGCTCTTGAAGCACTGACTCCAGCAGCAGTACACTAATTGTGAATCTCAACCAAATTTTTGAATGGCCTTTTCTTAACAACCCTATCAAGGCCGAGGTTATCCCAGTTGCTTGTGCACCTTTTTCTATCACACTTTTTCCTTCCACTCAACTTTGCATTAATATTCTTGGATACAGCACTTTATGAACAGCCAGCTTCTTTAGCAATGACCTTTTGTGGCTTACTCTCCTTGAGGAGTGTGTCAATGACTGCCTTCTGGACATCTATCAATTCAGCAATTGATTGTGTAGCCTACAGAAGCAGACTTAAGGCCGTTTTACACGCTGCGACATCGCTCAAGCGATCTTGTTGGGGTCACGGAATTTGTGACGCACATCCGGTCGCTTTAGCGATGCCGTTGCGTGTGACACCTATGAGCGATTTTCCATCGTCGCAAAAACGCTCATCGGTGACATGGGGGTCCATTCTCGAATATCGTTGCTGCTGCAGTAACGATGTAGTTCGTCGTTTCTGCTTCAGCACACATCGCTCCGTGTGACACCACAGGAACGAGGAACCTCACCTTACCTGCCTCCCGCCTGAAGGAAGGAGGTGGGCGGGATGTTTGTCTCGCTCATCTCCGCCCCTCCCTCCGCTTCTATTGGGCGGCGGTTCAGTGACGCTGCTGTGACGTGGCTTTGATGCTGAACGAACCGCCCCCTTAGAAAGGAGGCGGTTCGCCGGTCACAGCGATGTCGCAGGGCAGATAAGTAGTGTGACGGGTCCGCGCAATGTTGTGCTCCACGGGCAGCGATTTACCAGTGTCGCACAACCGATGGGGGCGGGTACCCACGCTAGCGATATCGGTCACGATATCACAGCGTGTAAAGCGGCCTTAAGGGACCATTTTAAATGCTTAGGAAGCCTTTGCTGGTGTTTTGTGGTAATTATTCTAATTTTCTGAGATAATGACTTTTGGGTTTTCATTGGCTGTAAGCCATATTCATCAACATTAACAGAAATAAAAACTTGAAATAGATCACTCTGTGTGTAATGACTCTATATAATACTGTATATGGGTTTCCCTTTTTGTATTGAATTACTGAAATAACTTAACTTTTTGATGATATTCTAATTCATTGAGAAGCACTTGGATATGATGGATGCTTCTTTTTGCTGATCAGTTGAGGTCAAAATACCTTTCTGAAGTCCGCAGCGCCTGCATGAGCTATGTGCACTGAGCTCTCTAAGAGCTCATTAGTAAGTCTATGGCTTTGTTCACAGCTCTGTAAGGCTATGTTCACACAGTGCATCTTTTGTAACCACAAAATGCACAATTTTTGGCTAAAAAAAAAAAACGCACAAAAAAAAACACACCTGCGGCAAAAACTCAAAAAAAGCATGCATTTTTGCCGCATTTTGCCCAATGCAGTTTGAAGCCAAATCTTTTGATTGGAAGGGCTCAAAAATACTGGAAAAACGCAAAAAGAATTAACATGATGCATCTTCAAAAACACAGCCAAGATGCAGCCAAAAAAAAACATGCCCAGTGTGGACAGCAAAATAGAAATCTCCTAGACTTTCCTGGGGGAAGGAAACGCATGCATTTTGGTGCATCTTCGTGACCTCAAAAACACACAAAAACGCAATAAAAGATGCCATAGTAAATCTATGAATGTGTACAGATCCATAGATTTACACACCTTTGTATGCACAGCTCATGCAGAAGCCGTGGACTTCAAAGCAGTATTTTGAGTGACTCAGGACCGAGATCCCCTCTGATCATTAGAAATGTGCAGCGCCTGTCATATATAAAACCTTTTATGCGGTGACAGTTACACTTTAATACATGTATCACCTATCTAGTGGATAGGCAATAAGTGAACGGTCACTGGGGATCTTACTTTTCAGACCACCCTACCACTTTTGCAAACAGGTGTTCCAAAGTCCACTATGTTAATGGATTTGTGGTGTACTTGCTTAACTGCTCTATTCACTTCTATAGGACTGAGAGAACGACTACTTCTCTTAGCATAATACAACTGTGGTGGGCATGCATGTTGAATTCACATAGGGGACTTTGGGACTCACATTCGCAGGAATGGAGGGTCCCAGTGGTGGAACCCCCAGTTATTTTACTTTTTTATCATATCTAACTCAAATTTTGCTTCATTTGATTTCCAAAAATGGAGACTCACTTTTAAGTGGGATGCCCTCTTGAAGGCTTTATTGCATAGGTGGCATACGTGAATCCGTTCTTTCCCGTGAGCGTCTTTGTTGTGTTCTGCCAATATGGCAGCAGAGGGAAAGTAATGGTTGCATTCAAAACACTGATGAATCATATCTTGCTTTTCTGCATCACTGTTCTTTTCTATGTGAGCGTCATCTGTAACCTATGAAATAAAGGTTTTCAGTGACTAAGCTCTAGATATGAAAAGAAGCTCTGGTATTATATAGAAAAAAAACAAAATCTTTATAAAAAAAATAAAACAAAGTAGGGTAGTATCTAGGGTGCAAGAGTTTATGATAATTAAGTCAGCTCAGACTAATTAAAATTAGTTTAATTGGCTGGAGAAAAACTGGCCATTTTCAATGTTTATACGTCATTGCTGTTTAATGAACTATCAAAACAAGAACATATATATGCAGAAATGCACATGAATGATATAGATGAGAAAGTGCGCGCTATCGGCTTAAAGGGAGGTTGTCAGCACAAAATGGTGGAGCAAACCAAGACTTCCTGTACATGTAAGATGACATCTTTTATACTAGGGAGCAGGGGACACAGACTTAGCTTTTAGATCCATGAAATTATGCCTAGAGAAGTATTATGCGGCTACTATTTTTCATTAAATATAACTTATGTCTCATTTTTCATACAATTACTTCTGGGTTATATAGGTAATACCTGGTAATTGAGATCACTGGTATTGCTGGAGGGCTGTGCTGCATGGCTGACCAATATCACTTGTTGGGCGCTAGCTCCACTCTGTCCGGATAAGCTGTTATCAGACAGAATACCAGGGAATGGTTGACTCTGGAGGGAAATAAGCAAATGAAAGGTGGATCAAAATACAAACGATGGAAAATCTGAAATATAAAGACTGTTATAGGTGACATACCACTGGAATTCCAAGCTATTAATAAATACCATTATCAGTATATTTGCATCATTTCTTTTTTACTGGTGAGCAATGCAACACTTTTTATTAAAGGGTCTGTCTGGCCTCGGGGTACAAGTTTGCAGTCAACAAAGTGCATGCGCTGTGAAGATTCGTGGGTGTCGGGGTTATGTGACTGAGTGTATGCCTTTTGCAGACACATTGCGACTAGACATATCCAATCTTGCTTAATTCACTTATATTGAGCTAGACCGCGCATGTCTAGTCGGCAAGTGACTGTTTGTATGCAAATCACATACTTGCGGTATTGTGCCCGCTGCTCTCGGCGCATCCTCAAAGAACGGAGAGCGCACACTGAAAGGATTCACAAGTTTCCTGTAACAGAGTTATTACAGACCTTTACCTTGAGGCCGGACAACCCTTTAAGTCGTCACTGAAAATATGCAATACAATTATCAAGATGCAACAAAGCAAGACACAATATTATTGTGGACAAAATGTTTCAGGTTCTTGTAAGTGATAATAAACTGGAGTATGTGGTAGAAAATAATATTCTAAGTTATTGATTAGTTTCTCTGAACAGAGAAATGTGGAAAAATGTGGAAAATCCATCACACTGGTCTTGATGAGGGGCTGTGCTGGACTCAGACACTCTTGATTCATGAAGAGGTGAACACCCCAGCTCTAACAAAGCTGGTGGAGTTATTGCGTTCACCTTTTCATAAATCAGGAAATCATGAAAATGGTGAGAGAACGTCAAAAATTGCATGATTTTAGAGTAGCCACCAGTTGCATGAAAATTTTGCAACTTTTCAAAAAGTTTTTTGCCAGAACACTGGCCCGATTCATCAAGGCATTTACATCAATATAGTTATTAAATATAAAGATGGGTTAATAGTGTTGTTCCTATTTTTGCAGTAGTATCGTAACAGTAGTATAGTGCATATAGATGTTCATAAGTTACAGGCTGACTTGGAAAAACAGTGTTTGGCCATCCAGATGGTAGTGAGATTCAATGTGGATAAAATTAACGTTATGCATCTGTGCACTAATCCTAAGTGGGCATCATATGTTCTAGGGGGAAGTAAATCTAGGAGAGTCACTTGTAGAGGAGGATATGGGTCTACACTAGATCAGACTAAGGGGCCATATAGACATTCACAGAAGTGTTTAATCGGGGGTTTTCGCAGATTGAATATGTACCCATTACAGTCTATGGGGCTGTTTACATGTCTGTACAAAAAAATCACTGAGACGTGTCCATTTATCGGAGTCAAAGATAAAATGTACCAATACAAGTCCATGGGTGTATGAAAATCACAGACAGCGCACGGATGGCGTCTGAGTGCACTCCATGTGCTGTCCCTGAATAAACTGCAATGTATAGGAAAAACTGTTGTAATTTATTTATGTTTTCATATGTGAAAATCACTGATTAAGCACGGATGGTAAAAACCAACACACTGACCAAAACTGGATCCAGAACTCTGATGACACTTGTACCATTTTTCTCCGTTTATGAAAAATCACGGACGTCTGAATGAGGCTCTAATAACAGCATGCAGTGTCAATCAGTGGCTCCTAAGGCAACAGGAAATTTGTCATGTACCACCGTGCGGAGCTGCCGCCTCACCACCGTGCGGAGCTGCCACCTGACCTACACCCCACCTACTGTCTCCTCCCCAAAATCCTATAGAATAGGATCCTCTTCCCTCTGTACTAGTCTGTCTACTGTATCTTGTATATGTATTCTGTATGTAACCCCCTTCTCATGTCAGCACCATGGATTCAATGGTCTTCTATAAATAATAATAATAACAAGAACTACTATGAATTGACAGGACAGGGAAAATACTACCACTTTACAAAGCATTAAAGTGGAATATACAGATCAGTTTTGCGAACTAGTTCTTAGGATGCCCTAGAGTTAGAAATGGTACAAATACATTGCCACAAAACGGAGGCTCAGAGTAATAAAGGAAAGATTAAAGAAATGTACAGTAACTACTTATATGTCTCTTTTCAAGTCTAAGAGGGGGGGGCATAGTTCACTTGTACAATTACATAAAAAGACAATACAAAAAGTATGGTCAAAAGTCATTTTATGTAAAACTCCACCTGGTGAAAGAAAGGTTCAATCTCCAGAGGAGAAGAGGCTTTTTCACCATAACGGATCGCTCACACTAGAGTATAAAAATGTATCCAGAAAAGGTGGATGGATGTCATTCAGTATGTAATGACAGTGTTATGAAGTGTGCTATTATTTCCTCGACTAGCACCCGTATGACAGGAGTATGAAATAGTCATTCGTATGAGGCGTTTTTTTTTCTAAGCAACTATTATTCAACAATCATGTACAGGATCATTAACAGGGTTTGATGCTACAGAATGGTAATGTATTAGTAAAAAAAAAATCAGATGCCACTAGGATGGTCAATGCGACCTCCATTTTTTCTCTCGCACCTATAGACTTACATTGGCGAATCTTGTCCGATTTATTCATCCACACGCATTATGCTGCAGATCTGCAATGCCTCATTGAATAACATTGGTCAGAGTGCATTTTTCTCGCAGTGCAGTCGTCGTATTAATGCACTAGTTTGCCCGAGGCCTAAGAACTATTATTTTGTGGAATAATCTACCTCAAGAGCTGGTCACGGTGGGAACAGTTAATGGTTTGAAAAAAGGCTTGGATGGTTTTTATTTCAGAAGAAAATATTTATGTACATGGGTAAAGTTCTTTTCTAAACATCTGATCCAGTAGATCGACAACTGGGATCAGGAGGGAAAGATTAGATCTTCTGGGGCAGACTGGATGATGCATTGTGGTTGTACATGTTCCCTTTCCCTTTGCCCTTCCCCATCCCTCAGTTGAACTTGATGGACATTTGTCTTTATTAAACAGTATTCATGATATTATATACATTCCTGCCATTTTTAATGTATAAAATAAAGTTGGGTAACAAGAAGGCACATACATAGTGTTATGATCCTTGATAGTTGTGTTTTGGGTGCATTATTCTTCACACGGTTGGTGATGCCATTATGCAGCATTGCAGATGGTTTTACTATAATGGCAGTGTTGGTTATTGTCGCATGTTGTTCTATCTATGGCCAGCATTGTATAGAGCAGGATGGGTTGAGTAGATTGACATATAGCTTTATAAGAAAAGATTGATTAGATCTTGTATTTCATTCATTTAAATCCCCGCTCTTTCAATGCTCCATCCAGTGGTTAGTCCTACGCAATGATTAACGTCTATCTCTGGAAGCACAGTGATATAGGGAATGTTGCCACCAAATCAGATACCATTTTTAATGTAGCCAAACCGTAAAACAACAATGTACCCACAAGAGGCGACACAGATAGAAGTGGCCCCCAGTGCAAGAACAGTATACGGGCCTTTGCTATCCAACAGCTCATCATAATGTGTCTATGACAGAAGCTGCTTGCCTGTTGGTGGCCCCCTTACCTCTTGGGTCCCTGTGCGGCACAACAACGATATCTCCCCCCCACGATACCCACTGTTGGGACTTTGAACATAAATCAAGGCAACATTATCAACACTGCTAATGTAATTCGACTATAATATGCCTTCTGTAACTGGTGGAGTCACTTTTCTTTGATTAGGGATACTTGGCGTAGCACTGTTTTAAGTGAAATGTGACCATGGCAGTTTCATGGCATTATTTTCTCTAGAATTAAAGTCTGTACCTTGTCTAGCTTTCATATTTAAGGAACATATTCACTTTCAAAACTTTAAAATAGTTTTTCCATTCAGGAAAAGCTCCATATATTGCAGTATTTGGAGGAGTTTTACATTTCCTGAAGTGGTTTGGAAGAGTTTTTGAAGTGTTTTGGAAACGTTTTTTTCTGAAACAGTTTGCAGTCTTTTGATTAGAGCAGATTCCATTAACAGCAGCATCAAATAAGTCACATGCACTTTTTTTCCCACCAAGCGTTTTTCAAAATCTCAAGAGGAAAAAAATACACTCAAAAGAGTGAATAGATAAGTGATTTCACAAAAAATATGAAGAATAGATATAAAGAATCTTCAAACTATTTTTTATATTCTATTCTTATAATCTACAAATATATATATATATATATATATATATATATATATATATATATATATATATATATATATATATATATATATATATATATATATATATATAAAAAGCTTTAGTGTTGGTTTAAGGATAAATACACACGTGCTTTGAGGGTCTGGTTCAAAAATTCCTCTAATTTTACTATATATTATATATATATATATATATATATATATATATTATATATATATATATATATATATATATATATATTATATATGTATGTATATATTATATATATATATATATATTTTTTTTTTTGCCCCTGTTTTATTGGCTCCTCAGCATTTCTAATTTTTTTCGGCATTGCTCAGATCCCACTGTGCCATCTTGTACCCATAACTTCTGACTGGCCAGAAGACAGAAATTACATAACAGAGGCCAGAACAAGGCTCTTCTATAGATGCATTGAGTTCTGAACTCCGACTCACTCCACAAAACAGTGAAGCTGCCAGCAGGTAACAAACTAACAAAGACCAATTGGAGCGAAGCTGGAAACAGAGTAATATGCCGGGGTGCGAGTATAAGATCAGGGGTAAGGGAGTTACATTTAAAGCACCACTTCAGCGCTGAAATGCGAAGAGCACATATAGCTTAAACGGCGCCGACATCGGAGAAGAGTATAATCTATTATTTTTCATGGCGGAGTATTGTGATTGATAAGGGATCATCAGAGTAGTGGACAACTCCTTTAACCCTCAACTGGTGAGGTGGAGTTTGCAACACCCCAGGTAATTTTTTTCAACTGGCATTCATTGGAAAATGCTGGTATGAATCATCAATGTATTACATTTTTCGATACTTGTGGGTGTCAAAAATTTGGTATACTCATGTGTAATCAATCGCAAATAAGAAAACGATTAAAACAAACGTGATCTTTGCATTTTCTCTAAAAATTAGAGATTTCTAAACACTGGGGTATAGGAAGCTCCACATCACCAGTTGCGTGACAAAAATCCCACCTCACCAGTTGAGGATTAAATATGCAAATAGCCTCCTCAGAGAAGAAGAGACCTTGAACTCTAGCGCCACCTATTGCAAGTATTTAAAATGGCCTTGCTACATGACTTAGGATAAGAAGCCAAACTAGAAACTTCATAAGAGTAAATCTCAAATTTTTATAATAAGTACAGTTTGGAATTTTTAGTGCTGAAGTGCACATTTAGTGCTGGCTTTTTGTTTTTCTTCAATGACTTAGGATAAGAAGCCAAACTAGAAACTTCATATGTGTACAGTACAGAACAAAAGTTTGGACACACCTCATTCAAACAGTTTTCTTTTTTTTCATGACTCTGAAAATTGTAGATTCTCATTGAAGGCATCAAAACTATGAATTAACACATGCGGAATGAAATACTTAACAAAAAAGTGTGAAACAACTTAAAATATGTCCGACCGTATTTTTCGGACTATATGACACACCCTGGTTTTAGAGAAGGAAAATAGGGAAATAAAATTTTAAGCAAAAAATGTGGTCATGACACACTTATGGGGGCAAGGATCTGCTGCTGACACTGTTATGGGGGTAATGTCCCCAAATTCTCTACTAAGGTACCCCATTCTGGTAATGATCCTCCTTCCTTGTATATGATCCCCATCCTTGTATATATGTCCCTCATCCTGGTATAGCCCCCATCCTGCTATATACTGCCAACCTGGTATGTGCTATATACCCCATGCTGGCATATGGCCGCATCCTGCTATATACCCCATCCTGCTATATATGAAGGAAGGTGCGCTGTAGAGCGCACAGCAAAAAAAATTGCCGTGCGCTCTACAGCAGTAATTTTTCACCTCTGTCTGTATTTGTACTATGCAGCTATTGAAAAGATTTTTAATCTACATTTGAAATAAAGAAAAAGATTTTATATTCATCACAAGCATGGCTCGCTGGATTTATCCTTCCTTCATATCAATTGCTGGCAAGAGCTCCTGCCATTTATCCTTTGCGGAGCATCTATATGGAATAGCAGCCTATTCATTGAATCAACTTGGTAAGCTGGCATTTTTTCTTTTTTTCTTCATCCTGCTATATACCCCCATCCTGGTATACGGCCTGCATCCTGCTATATACCCCATCCTGGTGTATGGGCGCATCCTGCTATATACCCCATCCTGCTATATGCCCTCATCCTGCTCATAATATACCCCATCCTGGTGTATGGCAGCATCCTGTGGCACACAAAAAGATAAAAGTTCATACTCTCCTTTCCTCACTCCCTGCAGCATCGCTCCTCCTGTCGTCTGTGCCAGCAGCAGCGCCACTGACCTGTGTGGAGCCAGCCACGGTCCCTGCAGAATCGCTCGTCCTGCTGTCTGTGCCGGCCGCTGCTGCGTCTGGACAGACAGGAGGATGAGCGTTGCTGCAGGGATCGTGGCCGGTGAGAATACTGATTCACTGCACCCCGCACTAATGATGATGCTCGGGGAGCAGTGAATACAGCAGCACATGATCACTTCAGGGTGTAGTTGGCAGGGGTGATCATGCAGGCCGGCTGTTTACTATCCGCGAAACCCCCACCCATCACCCTGCCCACCTGTTAGTGCCAGCTTCAGCGCTGAGAGATGATGGGCGGGATGGTGGGCGTGCATATTAAATGAGCGGGCCCACATGGTCACGACAGGCTCTGCTACAGCCTGCTCGTGCCCCAGATGACCCGCGTCACCGCAGCATCCTCATTACCCGCAGCCCTACATTCAGACTATAAAACACACCCCCCACTTTCCCCCAACATTTGGGGGGAAAAAAGTGCGTCTTATAGTCCGAAAAATACGGTATCTTCTAGGTTCTGCAAAATAGCTACCTTTTGCTTTGATTACTGCTTTGCACACTCTTGGCATTCTCTTGATGTGCTTCAAGATGTAGTCACCGGAAATGGTTTTCCCTTCACAGGGGTGTTTTGTCAGGTTTAATAAGTAGGATTTCTTGCCTTATAAATGAGGTTGGGACCATCAGTTGTGTTGTGCAGAAGTCTGGTGAATACACAGCTGATAGTCCTACTGAATAGGCTGTTAGAATTTGTATTATGGCAAGAAAAAAAGCAGCTAAGTAAAGAAAAACGAGTGGCCATCATTACTTTAAGAAATGAAGGTCAGTCAGTCCAAAAAATTGGGAAAACTTTGTCCCCAAGTGCAGTGGCAAAAACCATCAAACGCTACAAAGAAACTGGCTCACATGAGGACCGCCCCAGGAAAGGAAGACCAAGAGTCACCTCTGCTGCGGAGGATAAGTTTATCTGAGTCACCAGCCTCAGAAATTGCAGGTTAACAGCAGCTCAGATTAGAGACCAAGTCAATGCCACACAGGGTTCTAGCAGCAGACACATCTCTAGAACAACTGTGTTAAAAGGAGACTTTGTGCAGCAGGCCATCATGGTAAAATAGCTGCTAGGAAACCACTGCTAAGGACAGGCAACAAGCAGAAGAGACTTGTTTGGGCTAAAGAACACAAGGAATGGACATTAGACCAGTGGAAATCTGTGCTTTGGTCTGATGAGTCCAAATTTGAGATCTTTGGATCCAACCACCGTGTCTTTGTGTGACACAGAAAATGTGAACGGATGGACTCTACATGCCTGGTTCCCACCGTAAAGCATGGAGGAGGAGGTGTGATGGTGGGGGGGTGCTTTGCTGGTGACACTGTTGGGGATTTATTCAAAACTGAAGGCATACTGAACCAGCATGGCTACCACAACATCTTGCAGCGGCATGCTATTCCATCCTGTTTGCGTTTAGTTGGACCATCATTTATTTTTTTAACAAGACATGGACCCCAAACACACCTACAGGCTGTAAAAGGGCTATTTGACTAAGAAGGAGAGTCACCAGACCTGAACCCAATCAAGATGGTTTGGGGTGAGCTGGACCGCAGAGTGAAGGCAAAATGACCAACAAGTGCTAAGCATCTCTGGGAACTCCTGCAAGACTGTTGGAAGACCATTTCCGGTGACTACCTCTTGAAGCTCATCAAGAGAATGCCAAGAGTTTGGAATAGGTGGCGCTGCGCTAGAGTTTGTCTCCATTCCTGGAGAGATAATTTGAAGAGTTTGGATCAGTAATCAAAGCAAAAGGTGGCTACTTTGAAAAAACTAGAATATAAGACATATTTTAAGTTGTTTCACACGTTTTTGTTAAGTATTTCATTCCACATGTGTTAATTCATAGTTTTGATGCCTTCAATGTGAATCTACAATTTTCAGAGTCCTGAAAATAAAGAAAACTCTTTGAATGAGGTGTGTCCAAACTTTTGGTCTGTACTGTACATAAAATACACATTTGCACGTTTTATTTATGCAGCGATGTTTTGATAAAGATAAATAAGTATACTTAAAATGACCCCTATCCTGATAGACTTTGGCCTATAATAAATGTAAGTTATCAGTATTAACAAGCCACTTAACATTTAAGAGAGAAATATGTCATCATTTCAATAGTAATTAACCAAACTTGATAATAATTTAGCAGAGATACAGAAGTCAAATCCAAAATCTATCAGATGTAAGACACATGTTGTAATAACCCTAGAGTTCACATATGGTGATATTTTCTGGGCTTTCACTATGGACTTTGATCTCTCAAAGCAGATTTTAGCTTTTAGTAAACTCAAAGCAGAAAGTGTGATTTGGTTAAAACACATGTTGTTTCACCTTGTTTTCTAAAAATATGACTGTCAACTCAACCAGTTAGCAGAGAAAAAAAGAAGTGATGGTAAAAGTACGGATCCGCGCGGGATACCAAGTATCTGTTCACCGACCCAGCGCTCGGAGACCTCAGAGAACTCCGGGTAGCTATCCGGATCCAGCCATCCCTATACTAAGTTTAAAAAGGAAAAAAAGAAAACAGGAAGAAAGCAGGCGCATTATACTCACCAGTCTCCTGCGAGGCTGTAACACTACTTCTGGGGCCACTCATTAACCTCATGCATATGCACTGCTTTCCCCACCCACCGGCAATCTCCTTGTCTGTAATTGGATGCAGTTAGACAGCACCCCCACCCTGTGTGACTGCTTGGAATCGCATAAGGGTCACAAACAGGACAGTTTCTGGTAAAGCCCCCAAAATCTAAATCTTATACAATCCCTTTAGTATATAATAGAAAATTAATATCTGAGCTTGAAAGTAGGTAACGAGAACCTTGGCTCATGTGTTGCAATGTAGAGCTCTGAATATTATAACTGAAAAGAGATCTTAAATGTTAAACACTAACTTATAATAAATCTAAATATATTATAATCATTACATAAGGAGTTTCATGAAGACATTGTAAAATATGGCTTTTAAGTAATTTACTTAACAAGCATCTTAGGTATTGCAACCTCGAGATTTTTACAATTCAATCAGTTGACATTTATGTAGATTTGAGCCCTGAGTGGTTCAGAGCGGCAGAAAGCGATTACAGTTGTGGGTGTTATGTTCTGTTCTACCCAAACAACAAATAGAATATGCATGTAAAGCAGCCCCAGGAAGCACATTAGGACAAGTATTAGTACCCAGAAGCAGGTAAATGTAATTAGGGTTATTCCGTTTGCTTCAATAATGCATCGGCAATTATCCGAGGGAACAGTTTAACTCACCGAGACAGATCGTGGCGGCAGCAAAAAGACTTTTATGAAGGCTATATCGTTTGCATCTTAAAAGTAAAACAAAACCTCTTAAATGCAAATGCAATGTAGTTAAAAGGGTGCAGACATAGACCTTTTTATTTTGTAGGTCTTGGGATATGGGTCTCATATCAATATTGACTTGGAGCTACAGTAATCCGTCTGGTTACTACAGAAGAAAGTCAATCAGCACAAAGAAAAACAAATGAACACATAGGCGAGTGCTGCTGTGACTGCAATGGAAAAGCAGAGAAACACAAAAGATGAAGGACTGGAAGCAATGTCAACAAAGAATAAGGAGATTTCAAATTGTATTGCTTCTATATTTTTACATAAACATGACATTTTTAGATGGTCTTATACAATTTGAGAAAAATGTTGTGCATGCCAAGAACCTCACATTTATATACATAATAATACAGCAGTAAGACTGAGAAGTGGACATAACTGCAGTGGTGTACTACTATCGACAGAACACGCGGCAGCTATAGGGCTTGTAGATTGGGAAAAGCATGGTGCTGGATGGCACAACCCCCCTGAGTTTTAATTTCAACTGTATTTGCATTTCCCTGGTGGAAACTGAGCTGTTGGAACTTGTGATGAGCCAACACTTAGATGCTCAGGTGCTCGTTACGAGCAGTGGGATGCTGAGGCACGCTTCACTCATGTACTGGGAAGTCAATGGAGAATTCCAGCATTTTTCCAGATCTTTCAGAAAAAATGCTTGCGTTCCCCACTGACTTTCATTATACTCAGTGAACGAGTCGAGCCCATCCAAGCATCTGACTGCTCGTTGCGGGTACCGAACACCTGAGATTGGTAGTAATCGCTCATCACTAGGGAGGACATCATATGGTGTGTGGGGATTTGGAAACAAAATACTGTGGGAGATATTATATTGGAAGGTTGGTCTGTGGGGGCCATAATATTGTCTGTCAGGTGGCAAAGGTGGCCATCATACTGTGTGTAGGGTTCTGTGGGGCCATAATACTGTGTGTCTGGTAACTGAGGGCCAACATACTGAGAGGGGATTGACTTGAAGCATCATACTGTGTTGGGGGGTCATGTGTGAGTACATAATACTCCATGGGGTCAAGAAAGGGGCATCATAGTAAAGGAGAACACTAAGGAATTAATTACTGGCTACGTGCCACAATACATACCCCTCTTCCTGTCTATATGGTATGCACTTCTGTGAATGTGCCCATGCATCTTGACAGACCATACTATGACACATTTTTGGTGGAGTAGTGGGAGGAGCATAAAGGGTACGTGGGGAGACCCCGTATATGACTTTAGCCCCAAAATATCTGTGTACAGACATGAATAACTGTATCCAGCCTACAAAATGCCAGACTAACTGGAACCAGCTGAGGCTATATTGATAAGGAGCTTTACCACTCCATTATTCTGATCCATCAGAGGAGCAGACAAATGGAAATCAAACATGCAAAATGAACTCCAAGTTTCTGTAGGGGATCTTTCAAAAAGATCTGTTTATAAATTGAAAATATGGCTTCATTTATTTTCTGTTTGGAAAGTGATTTTGTTCCTTATATAACTTTAACTGGATCCTGTAGAAAACTGATCCCAAATGCTCTGCTTTTCACAGATTTGACACATGGATCCAATTTGAAAATAGATGTGTGTATGGATCAATGAAACTCTATTGGTCAATGCTGCCTGGACAGTAAACAAGCAATTAAAGAAATGTGTGAACAGAGGCTAAGAGGTCTTAAAATTTGTCATTTTTAATAATGGCAGGGACTACTATTTGGTACAATATATTGCTGCCAACTAACAGGTGCCATAAGGAAGATAAAGCAAATCTCCAAAATGTCTGGCAAGATGGAATGATGCTCCAATTCATCACACAAAATTGTGCCCAGATCATCTAGTGTTACGCTGTCTAAACTCATGACAATATTAATAAATCTGTCCCAAGAACTGGAACGCTCTGTGCAGCTAGAGCATCAAATGTAAAATCTTTGTGGCATTTCTTCTAATAATTAACCCACTTGAATAGCCGGCTCTGCCAGATCGTTCCATCCATTGCAGCCTTCAATACTCTTACACTTGAACAATAGCTTTTCTCCACCTGCTGAGATTGTGATGTGGCCCCCACATAATCAGATTTACGGCTCCAGGTTTGCAGCCAAGCATTCCCTGTCAGTGTGATCGATTGGTGATACGAGGATTAAAGACAGATGGGTTTTGATAGAGCCTAATATTGTGCATCTCAGTCCAAAAACTGTTATTAGGCGTTTCTGGTGCAGTACATTGCTCACAGTTTATTTTCCATGTATTATTTATCCTGATATATAAAGGTCTGTAAGTATTAGTCGCTGCAGGATCTCTCATTCCAAGTCATCCTTCGGGGTGGTATTTTTAGAAAACATGGCTGATCAGGTTAGCTGTTTACCTAAGCGGTGAGCACCAGGTGCTGTTTGTCAGACTCCTGCACCAATAGTATTACTCAAACCTCAAATTGCATTTCTTACATATGAGACAAAATGACAACTTGATTAAGTGTCCTTACCCAGAAGCCTCTTTGAATTAGCGCTAATGTCTTCAGCAGCCCAGAGACTTGGTTTCCACTTAAGACTACTTGGTAGAAATGAATCCTTGCAAGCAGTGCCAATTAACATCTCCCCTCGACTGTTATTTTCAGGGCCATATTGAGCAATTAATTTATGTTCAGTCAATGTTTTACTATAATTTCTCTCATTACTTTATTTTTACACCAATAATATCAAGGTACAAAACCGGCTTGGTAGAACGCTGCCCGGTAAATGAGACATATTGGCCTAGCATAGAATACTATGGAGCACGTTACAGTAGATGTTTAAGACAGGGTTAACTAAAGCCCCAACCACTTTACTCTGCTGCTGGCACAAACATGCACATGTCATGTGCACACATTATATGTACCGTATATATGCGCATACATTTCCACTTAATCCAGTACGTGACTGTTCTATAATCAAACTGCAAAAACAAGCTGCATCCAAAGTACAGCTAATACGCAGCTGATGACTTCCAACACAAGGGCTCGAATAGACATGTCTGCGCTACCTTGTAACAATACCACTGAGTTATAGGGATTACTGAGCTCTATGGCAATGGTTGGTACTCTATTACATGTTGGTACTAAGTCTTGTATAGTAAATATAAAAGATAATTTTTTTTTATATTCCTGCTGGTCTTCTGACTTTTCATAGGCGAGTAAAATATTATCCACCAATCCACCGTGCTTAGTAGAAGTCTATCCACTAACATCCAATACTGCCTAGTATAAGCTTGCGGATTCGCAACCCTATACTAGACAATATTGGGGGATAGACTTCTACAAAGCACGGTGGATTGGTAATTAGTATTTTAATTATAATAATCAATTGGTCTTATAATAAGTGAAATTCAGAAGTCATATACAGTGCCTACAAGTAGTATTCAACCCCCTGCAGATTTAGCAGGTTTGATAAGATGCAAATAAGTTAGAGCCTGCAAACTTCAAACAAGAGCAGGATTTATTAACAGATGCATAAATTTTACAAACCAACAAGTTATGTTGCTCAGTTAAATTTTAATAAATTTTCAACATAAAAGTGTGGGTCAATTATTATTCAACCCCTAGGTTTAATATTTTGTGGAATAACCCTTGTTTGCAATTACAGCTAATAATCGTCTTTTATAAGACCTGATCAGGCCGGCACAGGTCTCTGGAGTTATCTTGGCGCACTCCTCCATGAAGATCTTCTCCAAGTTATCTAGGTTCTTTGGGTGTCTCATGTGGACTTTAATCTTGAGCTCCTTCTACAAGTTTTCAATTGGGTCAAGGTCAGGAGACTGACAAGGCCACTGCAACACCTTGATTTTTTCCCTCTTGAACCAGGCCTTGGTTTTCTTGGCTGTGTGCTTTGGGTCGTTGTCTTGTTGGAAGATTAAATGACGACCCATCTTAAGATCCTTGATGGAGGAGCGGATGTTCTTGGCCAAAATCTCCAGGTAGGCCGTGCTATCCATCTTCCCATGGATGTGGACCAGATGGCCAGGCCCCTTGGCTGAGAAACAGCCCCACAGCATGATGCTGCCACCACCATGCTTGACTGTAGGGATGGTATTCTTGGGGTCGTATGCAGTGCCATCCAGTCTCCAAACGTCACGTGTGGTTGGCACCAAAGATCTCGATCTTGGTCTCATCAGACCAGAGAACCTTGAACCAGTCTGTCTCAGAGTCCTCCAAGTGATCATGAGCAAACTGTAGACGAGCCTTGACATGACGCTTTGAAAGTAAAGGTACCTTACGGGCTCGTCTGGAACGGAGACCATTGCGGTGGAGTACGTTACTTATGGTATTGACTGAAACCAATGTCCCCACTGCCATGAGATCTTCCCGGAGCTCCTTTCTTGTTGTCCTTGGGTTAGCCTTGACTCTTCGGACAAGCCTGGCCTCGGCACGGGTGGAAACTTTCAAAGGCTGTCCAGGCCGTGGAAGGCTAACAGTAGTTCCATAAGCCTTCCACTTCCGGATGATGCTCCCAACAGTGGAGACAGGTAGGCCCAACTCCTTGGAAAGGGTTTTGTACCCCTTGCCAGCCTTGTGACCCTCCATGATCTTGTCTCTGATGGCCTTGGAATGCTCCTTTGTCTTTCCCATGTTGACCAAGTAGGAGTGCTGTTCACAAGTTTGGGGAGGGTCTTAATTAGTCAGAAAAGGCTGGAAAAAGAGATAATTAATCCAAACATGTGAAGCTCATTGTTCTTTGTGCCTGAAATACTTCTTAATACTTTAGGGGAACCAAACAGAATTCTTGTGGTTTGAGGGGTTGAATAATAAATGACCCTCTGAATAAACTTTTCACAATTTAAAAAAAAAATAAAAAAAAGAAATAACATTCTTTTTTTGCTGCAGTGCATTTCACACTTCCAGGCTGATCTACAGTCCAAATGTCACAAGGCCAAGTTAATTCCGAATGTGTAAACCTGCTAAATCTGCAGGGGGTTGAATACTACTTTTAGGCACTGCAGGTCCTCGTTCAGTGATTTTTTTCGAGTAAAGAAGCACCATTGTCATGTGACTGCTGCAATAGTTGGCTGCATTGGTCACATGCTTGGACCGATCAAGTAGTACAAAGACTGGTAGAGAACCCAGGCAATGTTAGAAATGGAAGTGGTAAGGGATCACCTAGTCAATATTCATCATTTCATACTACTTTTTTTTCCTCTAGGCTCCTGATTGGGAACTGTAGTGACAAGATAAATATGTTTTGCAGAAAAAGGTTCTCAAAATCGCAGATCAGGAGAACAATATCAACAAGGGAGAAATTGTTCAGGATCGAATAATAAATTCTGTATTTGAACTCTTGTGGGATTGAAAGGGAAATTTAAAGAAACGGGAATACAAACCCAAAAGGACCAGAAAAGCAGAAGGAAGATTAGTTGGAAAATAATAAAAAGTGGGAAAGGTAAAAAAAAAAATGGAGCAGTTGATTAGTTTAGATGGACACGCCTGATTATAGGGGTATTCTCAAGCTGTCTCTTGAGTAGCTTAAGGCTCTGCAGTCTCATTACTTCCCAGGGGCTCTTTCTTGAGCGACAGTTTTGGTAAAGCAGTTTTATGCTATTACACATTAATGCGGGAGTCACACGGTACGATCTATCGTGTCACCGCACGAGCGATCGTACCCGCCCCCGTCGTTTGTGCGTCACGGGCAAATCGCTGCCCGTGTCGTGCAAAGTTGTTAAACCGCCATCACACGTACTTACCTGCAGAGCGACCTCGCTGTGGGCGGCGAACATCCTCTTCCTGAAGGGGGAGGGACGTTCGGCGTCACAGCGACGTCACACAGCCGCCGGGCAACAGAAGCGGAGGAGCGGAGATGAGCGGGACGTAAACATTCCGCCCACCTCCTTCCCTCCGCATAGCTGTGTTCATCGTTCCCGGGGTGTCACACGGACCGACGTGTGCTACCCCGGGTACGATGAACAACCGGCGCCATGAAAAATAAACAATTTTTTAAAAATAAGCAACGTGTACACGACTCACGATTTGTGACCGATTCTGCGTCGCTCGGAGGTGTCACACGAGACGATGTCATGAACGATGCCGGATGTGCGTCACGAAAACCGTGACCCCGACGATGCATCGCAAGATAGATCGTCTCGTGTGATGCCCGCATAATGGTCTGTCAGTGATTGTTCTGAGTGTACACTATTAATATTATATTTACATACATACAGGCTCTGCTTTGAAGACTCGGCTTTATGGAAACTAGCTGTACACTCTGCAAGATAAAAGCTCTCATTGCAGAAGAATGATAGCAGATAGAAAAAGCAAGTCAAATGCAAACTTAATTATTTTCATGTTTAACTAACAAACAATTTAAGACATACCCTTTAAATCCATTAGTCAATTAATATATTTATGTGATCTAACAGGAAGGTAATATATTGAAGATACCTACAGAATGATCAATAGTTTTGAAGTTTGAAGTGTAAGAAACAGAAATAAAGAAATCAGGAGGCATAGAGAGATGGAGGACACTTCACTGCCTTTCTTACTATAACATTATTTATGTATTTAAATTTGGCTCCTCAATC